>NC_055965.1:13649323-13949323 GCF_018492685.1 Alosa sapidissima
ACAATAATCACATTAACGCAAACGCGACCGAGACATCTTACATTTTGCGCGCATTACCAAGTCTTAATTGCGTAATGGATCTGTTTGGTGAAAAAACACTTAAATTATTGACGATTTGTTGGATGTCGTTCTCCAAGAGTGTTAGGAGACTGACGACTGGAAACACTAACTCGGTGCTCCTAGGCTGGTGTGTTGAAGAGAGGGGCAACTGACGGGGTAGGCTACTGAAATAAGCGCTGCGTGGGCTACGTTGTAGCTGATACACCACTTGACTGACAAGTTGTGCCAACACCCTCCCGGGGAAGCGAACGTTTTTGGCAGAGAAGAGCATTATAAGATCCTCAAATAACCTGTTGCACTGTTGGGGTCAGGCGACACAGTGTGGCACCATACATTCATTAATTTATTTCTGTGTCTATTCAGATTATCCGAATAAAAACGATATCATCGACTGACTGGTGCGTTTTCATATTGCTATGTGACCCAGGCAATTCCACACAACTAATATAAATATTGCAATTGTTTGAAATACATTTTAAGACATTTAAGGCTAATTACGGTAGTTATGAGTCCTCGATAACTGCTGCGTGACAACCCGATGACATTTAAAGCGCCATCAGAGTAATAAAAGGTAATGAATGGTCATTGGAAACATATGGAGGCTGCAAAATCTGACAAGTTGAAGGACTTCATCATTCCAGACACTGCCGTTTCGGTGTAGAATGGCTTTGATGTGTAGTGACATGCAGTCTCTAAAAATCAAACATGGTCTGATAGGATAATAATAGCTGTATTAGTTTTCATAAAGTTTGTATACAGGAGTTGCATAACAATTTATTGTTTATATATTTTTTTTTCGTTCTGCATGCAAATCCATAAACCATTGCACATATTTATGTGAGATGCTGGCCAAGTGGCCTGGTCCACTTTTTCACTGTTACAACTTCGGAAAACACTAGACATGCTTTGATTATAACATCATCGGCAATGTGGAGATCCATTTTTTATCTTATGTTAGAGACAGGGCAATATTGTCAGCAGAAATTAAATAAGCTTCAGAAATCTTTTTCAGGCAATACTCCAGAAAATAAATAGTTAACGTCTTTTGATGTCAGCAGTTGGCCTTCCAGCTATGCAGTGGACTATGAAATATTTGGAGGACAATTGGTTAAGTGGAGTTAACTGTTGCCTTTTCTCCCCGAGGTAGCTTCCCTTTTGATCTCGCCGAGCCTGGCGCCTTCCAAAACACAACTTGTCTGGGTTATTAAACGCTGAGACTTAAAGAGAAAAAAAGCGCCTGTTGCTTCTCTACCAAGCCTATTGTAACCTTAAAAGACCGTGACCAGCTTTAAATTACGGAAATGTTGTGTGACCAACAATCATAACTAATCAATTTCTAAATATATAGGCTTGCATATGCGTAAAGTTTACAAATATTTATTCCTGCAAATAGCCAGATTCCGCTATTTGGTTCAACTTGTTTTGAAATGCTTTACGAGCAGACGTTGAGGTTTGCTTTTTCGTTGGGTAGTTTAGGCTACTTATTTTCTCGTATTTAGGCCTGTTTGTTTGCAGTGATTATTTGTTTGTTTAGTCTAGCAGAGGAGTATCATCAAGGTACTATTTTCATCTACGCATTGGTTGTTGTTTTATTTACTTGCAGGTTTGCCGATTGAGTTCATTTGGTCATCTTTATTTTCCCAATCACTGTCTGAGCATATATAAGTGTCAGCGTGTGATTATTTCATTGTGCTTTTCAATGACTGCTCAACTATTGGGTGAGGATACTTTTGACGCTTCCCTACTGGTTAATTACGCTAAAATTGGTCTACTTAGTGTTCCAAGGAGTCAAAAGCCTTTGGGCTATCAATACATCATCTCAGCAAGACGTCTAAAGTTAACTACTCGGTTTTCTCCATATCCTCTTGATGTCTTTCATGGAGCATTTAGTCCAATCAAAATGCAACCTAGAAACGTAGCGAAGCCAACTTGACAAGATGATTGGAAGACGCTTGGCCCAGTTGACAAGCTGATTGGACAACGTAGAATGGGGGGGATTCTCGACCATTTTATACCCGACCTCACCCACAACAGTCATTGGACTGACAGTACTTCAAAGAGAAGGGACACACTGACTGAAGTCTATTGAACAGCCGTACGCTAGTGTATGGCCCCATACACTTGTAGGATGAATTCTTCACAAGGCTCCCCTTCCCACGAGGTTAAAGTGCAGGAGAAAGCGGACTCCGAAAAAGAAGAGGTCAGGCCAAGCGAACCGACCGTTGACAAGGGACACAAAACTAAAACGAACAGTTTACCCTTCAGCGTTGAATCGTTGATCTCGAAGAAAACCACTTGCCGGACTGTGTATACCGCCGCCGGACCTGGACTAGTACTACCCAAACCTGTCACGGAACAAATGGGACAGTTTTCATCCCCGAGGACATTCTATGCCGAGAAAAGCAAAGTGCCTTCAGAGAGCTTTCCTAACGCGTCCGATAGTTTGAATGACGATAACGAAGACTTTAGTGATAAAGAACAGAGCACTTGGTTCAGGACATCATCTTTTTCATCTTCCCCACGTAAGTTTTACATTAGGTGCCTGTAGACCTTTAAGCTTGCGGATTGTCTATGCTTTATGCGTGTGCGTAATCACAACTTTGTGAGCAAATGGTTATTGTGTGGAGCAATTCTGCATAAATCTAAGACCATTATATGACAGCTCACTCATTACGCTGCCTAATAGTGAAATGAAAATAAGGTCTATGTTGGTCTAACATATTTGTATTTGCAGTTAAAATGGGTGGCCATTTAATCCGTTATTAATTTCATTTGCAATAAAAAAAAAGTTGTAGAATAAAGATGATATTATGGCCTATATCCTTTTCTAAAATTAAAAATTGTTACTTGAATACAAGTCACATGAAGTGGGCTCATAAGCGTACAGCAAAATACTTGCCATAATATTGTTAAAAGTCACATAATGAAGATAGGCTAACTCGCTGTGGTGCGTTGCTCTTGTTATTGTAGATATTGATGTTTTAACATGTGATTTGATCTTCTCCAACAGGTAATCCAAGCCCTCCCCCTTGTCCATTACGCAAACACAAGAACAACCGCAAACCTCGGACACCGTTCACCACCTCGCAGCTCCTGTCGCTGGAGAGGAAGTTCCGCCAGAAGCAGTACCTCTCCATCGCGGAGAGGGCCGAGTTCTCGAATTCTCTCAACCTGACGGAGACCCAAGTGAAAATCTGGTTCCAGAACAGGAGGGCCAAGGCCAAGAGACTCCAAGAGGCCGAGCTTGAGAAATTCAAGCTGGCGTCCAAACCGCTTCTACCTGCCTTTGCGCTTCCATTCCCGCTGGGTGCGCACGTAGGCTCCCCATCGCTGTACGGGACTGCAAACATCCCGAGGCCCAGTCTTCCGATGCCTGGACTTTTTGGTGGACCAGTCGGCTATGGAATGTATTATTTGTCATAAGTAGATTTTTACTGCTGGCAGAGACTCTTTTTATATATAAAATACACAACGTGCCCTTATACCAATTACGAGATATGTTAAAATTGCGGATATTTTACAACCATGTAAAAGTAGTTTTATTTTATGTGTGACAAATTGAAAGAAGTATAGTTAATCTTTTAAAAAAAAAAGATTGTTCAGATAGATCAGACCAACCTCTCAAATAGACAGTTAATGTCTTTGTCCTTTATTGGGTTTGTCATTTTCTTTTCAGAAAAGTTATGTTAACTGCATATTGTAAATAATTTGTTGGTCGATTGCAAACATATTGCCCGTAACACCATGGCGATGAGACTGTCTTTCAACATCCCTAGACATGCAATAGAGGCACTAAAGATACATGTGAACACCCATATTTTTCAACGCCAGTTCGTTTTCATGTTTAACAGTGCAGTTATCGGTGCATTTTTACGTGTGTGTGTGTGTGTGTGTGTGTGTGTGTGTATGCGAGCGCGCGTGTTTGTGAGTATGATACAGAGAGAGTATACTACCATGCAAAAGTTGTGCGACACACAACTTAAGTACTTAATGGCCTTAGTTTGTAAGTGCCTTGAAAGACCAAATATTTATTAGTCAATAATAAAGATTATTGTGGAGAATTTTTACCCTCATTGATGCATTTTGTTTGTTATTGGGTCTCTCTCTGGACACAGGCCGATTAGTTAATTGGGTAGGCTACTGTTAAAACACAAGTGTTTTGTGGCTGAAATGCAAATATTTAATTTACAAGAAACAGACGTCGGCTAAAGCATAAACAATGAACACAAACAACGATGCCTTTGACACACTGCAGACCATTAATGTCTCGAAATTAAACCAGTCCAAAATTCCACATCTTTCAGCAGAATATTCAATAACACATTTAGTTTATAGGCCTATTGGTTAATGTTCTTGATTTTAAGACTCACCAGGTAAAACATTTTTTTTCTTAACTCATTAGGTAAGAAGACGTCCGCACCGACCTGTCAAAAATATCCCCGAGGAAGAAAAGCACTAACCTATAATTGAGACAACAATCCGCCTTGATGTTGTATGTTTTACTTTTAAACGTGTTCACTGTGGATTGAGGACTATTTAAAACGAACATTAAAGGGCAAATGAACGCCCCATTGTCTTTGAATTAAAAAAAAAAAAAAAAAACAGGGCATAGGCTAGGCCTACTCTTAAATCAGATAGACAGGTTGGCTATTCAGGCCCTAGGGGACCGTGAAGATAAAGAACGCATCAGGGACTTGTGTAGCTGCATCTGCATAGGTTTTAGGCGTATAAAGTGATGGGATATTTCCAAATATTGGAACGCTAAAACAAACTAGGCTACATGAAAGAACAGGATAAATGAATTGTAGCCTACTTCCTAAGGAGGCCTGTTGTCGCAGGAATAGGCCTAGTCCACATCCCTCGTCATCGCACCTATGAATTGATGACTGACTGTTTATGTATGAGAACATCGTAAAAGGTAAGGTTCTAAAATGGCTGACGAGGAATAAACTCCGAATTAGTAGCCTAAAATAAAAATATGTAAAATAAATAAATGCTGCAATATTACTCCCAAACTATGGGTGGCAGTGCATCATCACAAAAGTTAATTGCAAGAAGAGTTCAACTTACTGCAAATTTAGTTCAAAAGCATATTTTGTATTTTGGATATCTTTAGGCCTAAAACAACTAACACTCCTATGTCTTTTCCTACTCATACAACCTTAAGGAATAAGGAATAAAACATTAGGATTCACTTACCTTTGCTCTGATAAATGTGTGCTGTCTTTGTTATGCTCCTCTTCTGTCCTCAAAACTACTACAGAAATAGAAAGAGAGACTGTGTCATAGGCCTAGTGGAGTTATACTTGAGCATGAGAACTATTGGCTTCTTTGTTGTATTCTTTTTATTTTTCTTTAAGTTCTCTGCTGTTTTCTGTCACACGACATTGTCAGATATGCAAACATGTTAAGAATGTTTTTAAGCACATCAGAAGGTTTTTAGGTAGCCTGACAACAGATAAGAGATAACCTGAAATCTGGTTTTGTTTGCCTTGTCTGGTCTAATTTCAGTTACAATTAACAGAGAAATACTCATGACAGAACAACAGATAGTATTGTTAAGCCAAACTGACAATAAACACATAATTAAAATAAGCACCAAACTCAGGGAGAAATGAGTATTACAACATGTTGATAAGCTTGTGCATAAGATAGGTCTATTTGTTCGTTTGTTTGTTCGTCTGTCTGTGCTAGGTTTTCAGTGTGCTGGCACATACTTGTGTTTGTTTGATTCTTTGTTTGTAAACTCAGGGCATTGCTGTAAAATAGCTTAATGCTTAGTCAATTTCCCCTGAATAAACAACGGTTATTGATGATGATGATGATGATGATGAAGATGATACCTTACCTGCAATATGACTATGCTGGATCAGTGGTAGGTGATCATCCACGTTTGGACCGATGACGATGGTCTCTGCTCAATGTAGTGACGATAATTCAAAGGTACTGTAATCAATTCTAAGCTCATTTTAACTTGAACTCACAATCTGCTATCTGTCGATTATCTGAGTTCACTGAAAAAAAAAAAAAACAACAACAATAAAAAAACAATGTTCTTCGTACATAACCCTGGCTCTGTGAAGTGGAAACAGAGGAGTAAGCCTGTCCCCCAAAACATAACAAAACCCAGTGTGGAGTTTCTGGGGCTTCACTGAGCTCCTTCAATGATGTGTTGTAAATGTAAATCAGGTTTCTCGGCCAAGTATACTTGCATACAAGGAATGTCGTCTTTGCATTCATCCCGTCCGTGAATTAGTGAACACACAGAGCACACAGTGAACACACACTAACCCGGAGCAGTGAGCTGCCTTGCTACAGCGAAGCTCGGGGAGCAGTGAGAGGTTAGGTGCCTTGCTCAAGGGCACTTCAGCCGTTCCTACTGGTCGGGGATCAAACCGGCAACCCTCCAGTTACAAGCCTGAAGCCCTAACCAGTGGGCCACGACTGCCCCTGTTTGTTGGTTGGTCCAGATATAATGTAAGATGCTTTGGACAAGTGTCTGCTGAGAAACATAAACATAAACATAAACATATACAAATGTGGCGTCATCAAACACTGCTTACAGCCCCTCTACTCGGAACTGACAACATATCACTATACGTTAGCTGCTTCACAGTTTTCTCATTTGCATTATCTCAACCTATTTTGTGCAACTAATGTTTTATTTGGCCACTCATTGCATCCAGCATACCTCTCTAGTTCCTGGCAATGCTAGTCAACAAAACAAAACTGCTTGATAAAACTATAACGACATGAAGAACGATATAGTTGGGGATCACTTTCAGAGCAATTTTGAGAACGATAAAAAGCTAACAGCCAATCAGAACCATCACATTTTAGCCATCACATTAATTAACACAAGGAGAAACTTTGCTTATCGTGGGTCAGTGAAAATGCTTTTATCGTAATGGTTATATAGTTATCGTTATCGTTTCTGATGTGAACAGCCCTTTACACAGTAGTTCTCATTTTTAGGTCAAAAGCAAAGTCAATGAGCCAGCAGAGAAGTCGGTGCCACGAGAGGGCACCAAACCAAACCTGTTTTATTTTGTTTGTCTATGCCCCCACATGACAACAATGTGTGATGAACTTTACAAACTCACAGCTGAAGATTTCTACAGCCTCTAAAGTTCCCAATTCAAATGAATGGGATTTTATGGATTTAAGTGAAACAACTGTACACCTAATTTATTTTGGTCTGTACCATGAAGGGAAAACTGATTCAACCATATAAGCCATATATTTTCTGAAACCTTATACCCTCAGGATGTGATCTACCATGGCATGAGACATGCCCCACCCTCCTCATTAGTATGCTGCCCTTTCATAATACATAGGGTATGAGTAAATCTGGTATATGGCTGATACCTTTGGATCTGTGCCATTAAGAGAAAACTGGTTCAACCACTCAAACCATATATTGTCTGAAAGCAGTCGGCCTTTTGTTATAGTGCCCCTACTTCCTGGAATAATCTTCAGTGTAATATAAAAATTATCTCTATACTTTCCTATAATCAATTCAGATCTGTAATCACAAACCTTCCTATGTCAATTTGTACCTGCTTTAAGTAAATGTCTTTATTATTATTGTTATTATTTTATTATTAAGATTTTATGTATGTTTCTCCTTCCTCCTCTATAATGTAATGTATGTTATCTTATTATTTATTTATTTTACTTTGTTTTATTTTATTTATAGGCCTAGACCTAGACCTATACCCTATTTTTTTTCTCTCTCTTTTTACATCTTGTTACTTCATTGTTTCTGTAATCTCGGCTTTATTGAAAATGAGGGCTTCCCTCAATGACCCTCCGAGAATAAATAGAGGTTGAATGAATGAATGAATGAATGAATTGGGTATTAGTAAATCAAATGCATGGCTAATAAGGGAAAACTAATTCAACCACCTAAACCATATATTGTCTGAAAGCATACACCCTCAAGATACAGTATGAACTAACATGGGTTTTGACATTTTCCACCCTCCTCATGACTTTGCTGCCCATGCATAATAAATTGGATACAGGTAAATCAGGTGTATGGCTAATACCTTTTGGGCTGTGCCATTTAAGGAAAACTGATTCAACCACCTAAACCATATATTTTCTGAAAGCATATACCCTCAAGATGTAAACTAACAGGGGTTTAGACATTTCCCACCCTCCTCATGACTTTGCTGCCCATTGGGTATAGGTAAATCGGGAGTATGGCTTCCTGTATATTGAGTGCTGTACTAAGCTTCAGTTGTGAGTCCCAGATGTCCATGATACACTTGTGCATGTAGGCTTTATTAACTGTATTGGTTTCATGAAGATCCTTCAATCTGGTTGGGAGATATCACACCAACACTATATTTTGAGTATGACCTCATGTGACCTTGACCTTTGACCTCAAGACCTTGAACACCTAATCAGTTAATCAATCCCTTATAACAGAGACTTTCTAATGAGGAGACACAGCACTCAAAAAATACTCCATAGAAATGCATGAGGTTAGTTTGTAACGCCAATATGGCCGTTGTCTACACATATCCCACCCCTTCCTCGGCAAAACGTTGACATGTAAATACACTGAGCCAATCATGTGGTGTGATGTGAATACATTGAGCCAATCATATGTTATGAACTCGCCGCTGGAGCAAGATTGTATAGTATATATACTCTTTTGATCCTGTGAGGGAAATTTGGTCTCTGCATTTATCCCAATCCGTGAATTAGTGAAACACACTCAGCACACAGTGAGGTGAAGCACACATTAATCCCGGCACAGTGAGCTGCCTGCAACAGTGGCGTTTGGGGAGCAGTGAGGGGTTAGGTGCCTTGCTCAAGGGCACTTCAGCCGTGCCTACTGGTCGGGGTTTGAACCGGCAACCCTCCGGTTACAAGTCCGAAGCGCTAACCAGTAGGCCACGGCTGGTGTCGTGAAGCCTTGCGCACGCGCATTTCTGCTGAATAGGATGCCCGATGAGTGCCCAAAAAGCGTTGCTATATGGCCGCCGAGTGGAGGGACTTGCCTAAAAGGACTTTGCTTATAATGAGTAAATATACCAGGTTTGATAAAGTTCCTCTAACCAGCTTGGGAGATATTGCCTAATATCACAATGTTCCAACATATCATTTTGGCCCAATGGCCATTGTATTGTGGTACAAAAGAAAGCCCTTAAGGATTGGCATTGTAGGCACCTTGATACCAAATTTGTTTTCGCTCTATTTACTGCCACCTTCAACCCAAATTCGCTCAGACTACATAGGCCGACTGATCTACTCTACTGTCTACAAGTCTGTGGGACTCCGTTATGGACTTTATGTTAATATAGAAACTTATGTAAGGATACTTTATCATTCCAGGGTTTGACGACAAGGGCTTTGACTCTTACCATACTGATTTCCTACATGACAAAATGTAGGCAACTTCATACAGTAACCTAATTTAAGTTTGGTTAAAAATAACAGTAGGGCCTTTTATGGCACATTTTATGAAACTTTGAATTAAGTCAATTGGGTGAAATGTAACCAATGCAGCATATCGTGCTGATAGGCCTACTGTCAGGTTGTGAAAATTAGAATCACCGTCCTTTCACACGAGTTAGTCAAACATTAGATCAGTAGATGGCGCCAACACATTTTGTTTAGAATGTCTCGTCGCTCAACATATCTGTAGATGGCTGCTGAGGCATGAAAAGGCCTTTTACTGTCCATGGAAAAGGCATTACTTTGATAAGGCCATGCGAGCATCTAAGATAACATGTCTGTGATTTAATACTTACAACTTTGTAATAGAGGGGAAACTATAGGCTATTTTGATTTCAGGAAATTCAATCAGCATCAAAGACATTGACAATACCTGTTATAGGCTTAAACTGTTAAGTAGGCCTAACGTTTTTATTCTTAGATAAATGTTCGCAATCTGACAAACAGCGTAAGCCTGGTTAATAAGTAGCCTAAGGCCTATTGTTTTGGAAGACGGCATCATTAATCAGCGTATGGAGATTGCATTTTCTAACAGGGGGGGGTACCAGGGGTAGTAGGCTAGGTTTACAACTTGTTTACCTCATCCATGTCCTCCGCAAAGTCAGAGACAAGTGTCTTCTCACAATGGTCTGTGAGTGCATCATCTACAATGTGACATCGATGTCGTCCCATTGGTTATTATCACCAAAAACGCTTATCGATTAGAAAAAAAAAAGTTAGGCTATCTTACTGTATGGGCGTTCAGCAAATGATTTTAGTCTGAGAGAGAGGATTGGTTACATGTAGCCATTGTCTTAAATTCAATTGGTTATCGTGAGATCTTAGCACATAGTGGGTGGAGCTTTTCCAAGGCATATATCCGGTATGTTGTTTGACAGAAGAGTTTGAGAACATCGGAGGTCAGGTGAGGTAAGCGGCGAAATCCTCAATCACATTTAATATGACGTGTCCTTCAAATAAATACTGTATTCTCTTGGACAGGACACGAGTTTGGGTAGTTGTCACCGCCGTTCGTCCATCCCGTAGTCTGATTTCTATGAATGAGTGTAAATTTGCTAGCATGCTAACCTAACCTAGCTAGCGTAACGTTAGCGAGATGCAATGCAAGATGTGTTAGTGTCTCTTGCCACATTAACGTTAACTTAACGTTAGTCCCTGCAGGGGTCGAAATACAATAGCATCGATTTGAAGTTAACGGTAGCTACTATTTGAGGGAAGTCTGCTGTGTCTGATGGAGAATAACGGAGTTGGGGACGCAGGTGTAACGTTACGTTTCCCGTTCAGCATAATTGTCCTTTGCTCTGTGTTCATGTTTTTGTTGCGTGGATCAAGCTAACTTAGACAGTTTAGCATGCATATTAGCTTGTTAGCTGGTAAACCGAAGAGAAGATAATGTTGTTTTGAAACATATTTGTGATAACGGGGACGGATATAAGGAGGGACACACGGCGTTTTGATCTCAACCGTAACGTTAATACAAATTTGAATAAGAGACATATTACAGCTTATGGATAGCTAACAGAAATGTAGCCTAACAGTGGTAACAGTTACCATTGAACGTTATTAACGTTACGATACCTGTCGTTAAATAGAGTTTTGGTGCAGGGAAGTATCGATGGATGGATGAGTTCAGGCATGTCAGAACCATACCCATACCCGTCAAAATGAGATAATATTTAGGACTGTTCACGTTTAGACTTCCGTTGTGGAGGTGTGTTCGTTCTTCTGCTCCGTTCTAAGATTTTATTATCTAACTAGTCAGATGGAGACCTCAAAATATGATTTATGCTGTACGAGGCAAAATAAATGAAGTGATTTTGGAAAAGTTCTAGTTATGGAAGACTTCACTTTCGGCTGACCAGACACACCCTAAACCTGAAGCTAGATATTCTCAAGCTGGGACACAATTGTGACATTTGACTTGGGGCTATGAACTTTTTGTCATAGCTTGGTGGTGGGGATTAAAAGTCATATTTCAACATACACAGCATGGCAATTCCTAGTACAAAGTTACAAACCGTGTGTGTGAGACAGAGGAGTAAGGGGTTGTAGCTTGTGCATATCTCTGTCATAATGCAGGGAGACACTGATTGTATTGTTTTGGGAGAACAATGCGGGACAATTCACAGGGAGGTGCTTGGTGTGACAGTAGGGCTACATTATGAGCACAGAAGGGAGAAATCAATTCAGCACATTTGCACAGTCGGAGACTAAACACAGATGTTTCATCAGATTCCTTGGGGACGTTTACATTGTTACAGACAATCTCATTAGCCCCCAACTCCCATAGTACTTAGTGGAAATGGTAGGCCTAAAAGGTCTGGCTGAACTGATCTACAAGAATGTTAGTGATCATGCTGAAATCTTATTAAAATTACTGATAGCCTGACTGTTGTTTTGTTTTTGGTTGTTTGTGTTTGTTCACTTCTATGTGTATTCTGCCACAAAAACTCTTTGTGTGTGTGTGTTATCCCACACATTTGACTCCCTGTTTTTGCTTCTCCTCTTTGTTGTGGATGCTGGTAGACTGAATAGCGGTGTGTGTGCAGGGAGGGGAGGGGGCTTGTTATTCTGTTGTTGTGCCTACTGCTTACAGAGTGCTGTGCTGTGCTGTGCTGTGCTGTGCTGTGCTGTGCTGTGCTGTGCTGTGCTGTGCTGTGCTGTGCAGTTCAGATGGCAGCAGCTCATCATCAGTCAGCAGCCCAGGCAGCGGTGGGTAGATGAGCCGCCCCCAAAGAGGTGCAGCTCTGTAACCTGACTCCACATTAGCGGCCAGCCACACGCTGGCTGTATTTCAGCCCGACTGCAGTGTGTGTGTGTCGGACTCCTGCATTAGGGCCTCTCATGGCACCATAGAGGAGGGTGAAAGGGCTGCGATGACCGTCAATATGGTGGCTTTTCAGAGCGGCCCACAGAGCGACTGTGGGCGACTGCGTTTGGATATTGGGCGGTGTGGGGGGGGGGGGGGGGACTGTTTCCCACAGCATTGAATTCCATTTGTGGTGGTTGGTTTGCAGAATTAACTTGAATACAACAGTTTTTAACAAATTAGCACAGCGTGGTTGTGAGATGCTAACCAGATTTAAGCACAATTTAGTACAACCTGGAAAATCATTGTGTGGTGCCGGTCAATGTTGATATTGTGGTGGGCCGCCACAAATACAGTAAGTCAATGTATGGGAAACACTGTGTTGGCTGTGGGCTTACCCATGTTTTGAAGTCACCAAGCTTTCTTTTGGTTAAGTTGTGCCCTGATCTCTTGCCACACATTATAGAGAGAGAGAGAGAGAGAGAGAGAGAGAGAGGTAAGGCATCATCACACAGCAGGAGAGCAAATGGGCAATATGAGGAGGGGGTGAGGAGAGCAAAGAGGATCATGTCCAGCAGCCAGATGCAGAGAGGAGGGCTGGG
The DNA here is from genome assembly GCF_018492685.1 of Alosa sapidissima. Lineage (NCBI taxonomy): Eukaryota > Metazoa > Chordata > Actinopteri > Clupeiformes > Clupeidae > Alosa > Alosa sapidissima. Next base: position 13,662,266 of record NC_055965.1, read on the forward strand.
GGGTTGCTGCAGGGCCATCTGGGTTTGGATTGTAGGCTGTGTGTTTGTACAGTGCATGGGGGGATAATATATGTGTGCGTGGGTGTAGAGATGGATCTGTTGGGGCTTGTGTGTGTGTCTGTGAGCTCATGGTGAGTCTTTGTGTGTTGATGGTGCCTGGTTTTGTATTTGTGTGTGTGTATGATGTATGATGCCACAGTTTAGCATGCTTAGCCTGTTAACTGGTGAACTGAAGTGAAAATAACGTTTCTAAAAACTGATTTGTGAGGATGGGTGAACTTGGATGCCTCACGTTTTGCTCTCATCTGCAATAAAACTATGAACACTTGACATAATTGAACTCATGAGGGATGTGTGTTTGTGTGTTTGTGTGTGTGTGTTGAGGATGGGCCTGTGTGTGCAGGTGATGTAGTGAGTTGTGTTGTGAGTGAGTGTTAGGCCTATCTGCAAGTGTTTTGAAGATGACTGACACATCCTGTCATGGGGGGGATGGGCTTTCACCAGCAAAGCTGTGTGTTGAGACTTTATCACTAGACCCGCATGACTAGAGTCCACAGATTATTTATCTAAAGGAATTTCACATTATTTTGTTGTGGTTCATGTAGCATCATTGTCCATGGACATTTTGGCTGTTTTTTTTAATTTTTTATAACCAACCAATTATTTTCATTTATGGATTAAGAGTTAGGCTTGTCTTTAGCATGTTCTTTGTGTAAAGCTCTTTGTGTAAAGCGCTTTGTGTTAGCATGGTGGTGGTAGCATAGTGGTTAAGGAGCTGGACTAGCATGTATTGCCAGAAAAGTTGTGGTTATAATTCCCAGCTGCTAGTTGCTCTGAGGAGACTGGCCCTTGTAATAATTGACATATACGTCACTTTGGATAAACTTGTCAGCCAAATAAAATAAGTCAGTAAGTGGGTTCTATATAGTAGTAGTGTTCCATTCTGTCCATGAAAAATGTGCTAGGCTATATAAACTCTATAAACTCTTACTTTATTTACTTATGATGAGCCTCTCATGGGGTATCTCATATTGTTTGGTTTACTGTTGTTGTCAGGCTGTCTGGTGGCAGGGATTTGCATATTATTAAACTGAGTACTGCACAAATTCATAGGCTGATCTTAATTTAGGCCGAGGTCAGCTATAGGAGGGTGTAGGCTACCTTCATGTTCTGGTTTGAGAGTTCCCATTGGCTGGTGGCTCCATGCAGGCTTGAGAGTTGCAGTCAGAGAAGGAGCGTACAGAGTGTAGAGAGCACTGGTGGACTCTGTAGCCGGGTCAAAGGGTAGTTTCCCAGGCGTGTGTGTGTGAGTGAAGTTGTACAAAACACTGACACTGAAGTTTCAAAACCGGAAGACAGGACAGACAGGCAGGAGCTTTGTGCGTGTTTCTGCCTGAGTGATTTGTGGTTGTTGTTTGTGTCGCCTAATTCTGCACTTCGTCTTCGACTACGTCTTACGCCTCTAATGGTTTGCCAGTGATGAAAACATTCTCTGTATGTGAGAGGGAATGCCTGTCAATGTTTTGGTTCACTGGTTAAGCAGTCTCTGAATTCTGCTATGTGACGGGTTGTGTGTTTGTTTATAGGTTTGTGTCCGAGTGTTTGCGTGCGTGTGTGTGTGTGTGTGTCAAGCATGGCAGCTGCACGTGCATGACTGCCCTCCTGCCTTGTTGTGTTGCAGCCTTGTTTGATGGACCAGCCCTGTGACGCGGTGGCGTGGTTAGAATGGGACAGAGCACTTCGGGACAAGAGTCCCCTGATCCACCAGAGGTGAGAATGCGGCCATACCCCCAAACCCCCCCCCACACTTACCTATTTACTACTTACCTTCTTCCTTACCTTTTAACTTTCCTAATGTCTTAAAATTATGCCTAAATGTCATTTGAGATTAAGTAGCTAGATTTAATGCTTGACTTTGCCTAGCCGTAAGATTGCATTATGGTTCAAAAGGAGAATTCCTTTGTGATGCATAACAAACATGATGAGGTTAGCTGTTGCTTTGTCTAGGATGCAACCTTGGTTGAGATTAGTGTCGCTGATAGTGGCGGCTACAGCATACATTCCTATAGGCCTATAGCCTTGTTATGTGGAATGGAATCCTATCACGCTCTTATCTTAGAGATGCAATGCTACAGAACATAAACAAGTCCTTGCACCGCACATAGCCCACAGGACAACTGAATCAGACCATAACTGGACCCCTACGGGACGATTCTTTAATGGCCCAGCAGGTCACAGTTTAACTCATTGAATGCCAAGCTGTTTTTGGGAGCTTTGTCCTAGAGTGCCAGCAATCTAGACCATTGTTGATGATTTTTGTACAGCCACAACATATTCTGTGTTATAGCTATGAACACATACAATGGCTCGATTAAAAGGTGAGACTTCAAGCTCTCGGTGGGTGCAAACCGTGTATTTCTACACGCCTCTCCTGAGAAATCCCAAGCTAAACAGTGGCTAGTTTTCATCAAAATCGCTGTTTTTTTCTAGAAATGGAGATATAACGTCTTTTGTTTGTGTAAACTTTCCGGGAAGTGATCAGCGAGACCTGGCGAGACTGCCACCTAATGATAGACCCACGAAAATGGCCTGGTTTTCACCTGACGTGCATGCGTCACTGATTCGACCCAAAGCGGCAACCGAGTTATGATAAAATGTCCAGATTGTGCGTTTTCATGAGTTTTCGATCGTCACATATTTCATTTCCATTCATCACAGAGTTCCCAAAATCACATATAAGGTGTGTTAGAGTGTCTAGTTTCGTAATTAAAAAAAAAAAAGCTAAAAGTGTATTATTACGTTTTTGGCACTCAATGAGTTAATGTCCTATGACTCAAATCGAATTTGCAACTTAACTGTAACCAAAACCACATTTGAAAACATGATTCAGCTGAGTTACTTACAGATCTTCCAGGGTGTCCTTTGTACACTCCAAACCTTACACCCCACACAACATCCTCAGATGACTTCAGAAAGAAATCTGCATTACGTTTTCTAACCACTTTCCAATCTAATAAAATAAAGTCCAAGCAACTTTACTGTAAACTGTACACTAATCACCACTCTCAATAACCTGAAGCCCAAACTTTTGCTGTATGTTATTTGTTTCCCCCTCCTTCTCCCACTCCCACTCCCTGTTTGTGTTTGTTTGTTTGTTTGTTTACTTGTTTGTTTGTTTGTTTTGTTTGTTTGTTTGTTTTATCTTCCCTCTCCATGTCCTTCTACACCCCCTCCCTCCACATCAGTCTCTGCTAAAATGCCATAACACAACCTCATCCAAGCCCACCCCGTCTCACCCCCACCCAAACCCACCACTGCTAGCCTGCCTATATTTCACTCTCCCCTCCTAACACAACTGGCCTCCATCCATCCATCCATCTCCTCCTCCCCGCTGGCCTCTGTCCCATTCTCTCCACTGCAGTCCCACGCTAGTCTCTCTTCAAACCGTCCTCTTTCTACAGTTAGCCTAGCTGTTACCGTAGCTGCTAGCCCTGTCCTTGCCGTTTCTGCTTGTCATTGATGGCAGTCACTATCTTGGCTACTGGCGCCTTCTTTTGCCATTGTGATTAGAATGCTTTTTCACCTAGCTGTTGATGACTTTACTGAGTGATTTTGAAGTGCTGAGTAGTTCTGATATGGCATCTAATGTGGGATTTACTGGGCGGAGCATGTTGTCACGCCTTGTGGTAAACACTGTATTTGATCCAGGATCAGTTTCACTTAGTCACCTTCTGCCCTTCCCTCCACTCTCCATTGCATCCTCATAAACATGCTTATCTCATGGATGTTAAGACTTGCTTGCCGCTCGCCTTTGTCTTTGCTAAGGGTGGAGGTTAATCTCCCAAGGCTTTTCTTCTTGTACAATCTCTCTTTCTCTTTCTTTCTCTCTCTCTCTCTCTCTCTCTCTCTCTCTCTCTCTCTCTCTCGCTGTCTCTCCCTCTCTTCATCTCTTTGTCTTGCTCTCTCTCTCTCTCTCTCTCTCTCTCTCTCTCTCATTAATCTCTCTCTCTCTCTCCTCTCTCTCTCTCTCTCTCTCTCGCGGTCTCTCCCTCTCTTCATCTCTTTGTCTTGCTCTCTCTCTCTCTCATTAATCTCTCACCCTCTCTCTCTCTCACTCACTCACTCACTTTCCCTGTCTTCTTCTCTCCCTCACTCCATTTTACTCTCCCTCCTTCGCTCAGTCCACTTTCCTCCATCTCTTTATCTGCTTTCCCGTCTTCCTGGTCGTCTGTCTTCAGCTCACATTCATAGCCAGACTAGAGAGGGCTTTTGTCCTGCCTACAGTGCACTGCTGTGCTGTGCTGTGGTCAGCTGACGTGAGCCAGATTGTGTCACGTTTCAGCTGACCAGCACGGGCATACCCAGGCAGACCAGGCCAGGCAGATTCCTTCTGCTTTCTCTCTGCTCCTCTGTTCCTCTCGTGAGCTGTGGTGTACCCGACCCCTTCAGTCCCAGTGGCACCAGGAGGCCCTGTCTGTTTGTGGCCTGTGTGATGTTATAGCTCCCTTTAGAGAGTGTGTGTGTGTGTGTGTGTGTGTGTGTGTCATGTGTGATGTTATAGCTCCCTTTAGTGTGTGTGTGTGTGTGATGTTATAGCTCCTTTTAGAGTGTTTGTGTGTGAGTTTCAATTCCTTTTCCTACCGACTTTCAATATTAGGCTGTTGCTGGTAAACAAACAAGATTGAGAAATCAGAAATTTAACTTGGAGACTCCTCATAGAAAGGAGACGTTGCTACCCTATATACAAAATATTGAGGAGTGACCGATTAACAAACTAATCGAAACAAGATGTGCACCTAGTGCAATGTCGCTGAAATTCTTTTGGTGAGGTAACAACGTTTTGTCATGCTACTCTAGAAAGTCTGTTGAGTAAGAGGAGTTTGATGGCAGGAAAGCCATGACAGACAGATAATGTAGGAGCGTTTGAAGAGAAGAGGGGAAAAGTGAACAAGGAATGAGTCGAGCACAGATTATGTAATTGGTGCTTTTTTTTTGGGGGGGGGGGTATGAGTGAGAAGATAAAGGGAGAGATGTTGGACAGGCGAGAATACTGCATTTCTCATCTGCTCGATATCACTCAGATGCATGTCTGACTCAAAACAGATGGGATTGTCATGTTTTCCCGTTGCACCCGTGTTCTTGCTCTTTTTTCCTCGGCTCGGTCACTGCCTCTCTGGCGCTAGTTCTCTTGTTCTCTCATTCTCACACAATCTCTCCTTCTCTATCTCTGCTTCGCCAGTCTCTCTCTCTCTCTCTCTCTCTCTCTCTCTCTCTCTCTCTCTCCTCCCTCCAGTGCATTCCTTTCTCCCCCTGTCTCCATAGTCCTCTGACTCAACAATAATTTTCTCAGGCTCATAATAATCCTGCTTATTCTCCTGATGCTCTCCCTCCCTCTCTCTCTCTCTCTCCCTCCCTCCCTCTCTCTCTTGCGCACTCTGTCTCTCTCGCTCTCAATTATCAATTAAGGGAATGTTATAATACTAATAACATATGATTATAAATAATAATAATAATATGTATAATCATATGTTAATTAAATAATGATTTACAAAATATGACAAACAAAAATATAAAAAAGAAGGAATTGCTTCCCAAAGTATGAAATAAATGGATCTCTCTCTCTCTCTCTCTCTCTCTCTCTCTCTCTCTCTCTCTCAGCAGGACGGCAACTTTGGCAACATCAAGAGCTTTGTGGAGGACCAACTACAGACCAGCATGGTCAGTCCGGCATGTTTTTATGCCTCCTGTGAGAATGAAACCATGTGTGTCACGGTTCCCACGCGCCTCGAGGGCATTAACACAAACAGCAACAAAGCAAACAAGCAGTTCGCTTGTAAAACTTCTACCATATATTTGCTCCAACCATTCACTAACCCAGCATATTCTAATTAGCACAGCTCCTCAGCCAGGTAAATCAGCTATTTAGTGAAATCACCTGCACAGGTAGAACTAATACATGGTAGACCTTTTACTGTCTGAAGCTGGACTTGTACAACTCTGGTGGTTGCAGTGTTTGGTTGCAAGTGTGTAGGTCTGTTTGTTTTGACTGGTCTGTTTGTGATGCCAAAGCGTACCAACTTATTGTTGAGCTGGTACAAGTTGTAATAAATACAATGCCAGTCAATGGAAGAGTGCAGTGTGGCTGTGTTGAAGACAACTGGAAGCCTACTGACCTCAACGTAGCACCTTTTAAAGGCGCAGTCAGCGATTACGCAGGACGTTTTGTTTGTTTATGTTTGTGTTTATATTGAAATTTATTAGCAGACGTTTCTGTCCAAAACAATGGATGTTATATTTTATCCAACGACCAAACAAGCCAGACCAGGGAGGTAGCTCACCCCTCCCTTCAGTATTCCCAGAGAAGTTCCACGCAGGGTTTTGTTTTTGTTTTGGGGGGACATGCCCCAGTTTGTTTCCAGTTTTTTAGTACCTAGGCTGCCTACAATGGAGTTTTTTGTGTACTCACGGAACAGGCAGCTAGTGGTCATGAGGAGATGTTGCTGAATGTGACAAAAAAAAAAAAAATATTACAGGCTTGAAATGGACCATGATCGCTGACTAAACCTTTAAGTTAATTATGTTGACGTGATTCTGTTGAATTGTCTTCCCTGGGAGGATTACATCTCACTCCCCTGTGCCATCTCTACAGTTTGAGGTAACCTAATGTAACCTGCTTCCTGTGTCTTCCCTGTGCTTTGTACCCATACAGATGTTAGGCATTGTGATTGGCGCTGGCATCGCCATCATTCTCATTGCCATCCTGATCTTCTTCGTGATGCGCAGGATAAAGCTTCGAAGTGAGTCCTCGAGAACTTGTTTAAATGTTTTTTCATGCTTTCCATCAATTTGTTCATTAGACCGAATTTAAACACACTTACTGGTGCCAGTATAGATACTTTTTTAAACACCAGTACTGGTGCCTACCTATGTGTTCTTCAACAGTAACATTATGTGCCAAAAACATTTGACTCTCTTTTAGACTTAGAATCCCAGGAAGCCCCCAAATACCGTTTCCGGAAAAGGGACAAAGTCATGTTCTATGGACGCAAGATCATGCGGAAAGTAAGTGCCATAAACCGGAATATGGATTTCCTGTAGTTTCAGCCTGGAAATCATTTGTGTTTGTCTCTGAGACAGACAAACTGACAAAATTATACCCAACCGGTGGGGAGGATGGGCAGGTTGTTTTTAGTTTTTAGGGCATTTTCACTACCTTTATTCATAAGGATTTATTCTAGTCATTGTAAGTGCCACACACACATATTATGTATTGTTTTTTTTCAGGAGAGTCTAGGCTATCCAGATCTACATTTCATGTATTAATACTAGCATTGATTTTATTTTGATTTTTAAAGAATGTATTATAAAAAATCTTATATTTCGACATGTATCTCACCACAGCAAGCTCACAGCTCTACATGCATTTCATGTGTGTGTAGGGCAGACTGTCCTGAATCGGGCAATATAATTGCCATGTTGGAGGGATACTCTGGGGCTGAGCAATTTACAGAAATATGTGGTGTGTGATTTACAGGAAATAAATGCCATTTTTTATTTAGTGATGAAAAATGACCTTTCTGCGCTCCATATCTGTGACACGAACTGATCTGACCTGACTTGACCCGAGGTTGCGTGTTAGCCTGCGTGCCTATGTGTATGCAGTCATAATAATTCTCAACTTTTTACTGGATTGCCATGAACAAAGTAAAGGCAAAAAGGTGTTTTATATGTTGAACAAATTGGGATGCAATGTGAGCCTTGAATTGGATGCCATGCAGGAATTTGCTAGGATCTCAAAACCAGAATATGAACATGCTTTGCCATAGAGAAACACATGATAGCTTTGGATTATAAACATGCTTTGCCACAAGAACAGACAAAAACGTGGGGTAGGTCCAGCTATATAAAGTTATTATTTTGCTGTCACTTCGTCTGTTTTATAACCCAGAAGGATGTACTTGATATCAAATGATAGCTCTGAGTCTCCTCTTTCATCTGACATGCGTGGCATATCTATGCGATCACGGGTCGGCGTAATTCAAACGAGAGTAATGGGTGTGCAGCTTTGGTTTGTGTACATGACGTTATTATTTTGCAGTCACTTCGTCTGTTTTTATAAGCCAGAAGGATTGATAAACATGGTACCAATGGATAGCCCTGTGCCCCCTCTTTCATCTGATATGCTTGCCATATCGATGCGATCACGGGTTCGTGAGTAATTCAAACGAGAGTAATGGGTGTGCAGGTGAACGCAGAGAAGTATAGACTAAATATGATGCAATTTGATTTTAAGTTCATGATTTTTTTTTTACATTTTCATACTTGATCGTACAGACAAGTGTGTAGTCTCGTTGGAAAGCCCCGCTTCTGCTCGGTCATGCAATAAAGGTTCCATCTCGCTGCGATGAACAGTTCCGGAGCAATGTAACAGAGAAGAAAGGGTGTGTTTTTTTGACGCACTTTACGTCAATCGGGTTCTAAGGGTTAAGCTTCTCTCTCTCTCTCTCTCTCTCTCTCTCTCTCTCTCTCTCTCTCTCTCTCTCCTCTCTCCTCTCTCTCTCTTCCTCTCTCTCTCTTCCTCTCCCTCTCCCTCAGGTGTCCCAGTCTACCTCATCTCTGGTGGGGACAGCATCGTCCTCACGCCCCCGCCTCAAAAAGAAACAGAAGATGCTCAACATTGCCAAAAAGTACGAGTCCTCTCCAGCATGCCCCAAATCACCAGCACATGTTTTTTTTTTTTTTAGAGCTGCTGGAAAGAGCCCAAGGCTCTCCACTCCACACCACACCTGCTCAATAAAAATACCAAAAATGTTGTCTTCTCTCTCTCGCTCTCTCTCATCTCTCTCTCTGTGTCTGTCTTTTTCTCTCTCTCTCTCTCTCTCTCTCTCTCTCTCTCTCTCTCTCTCTCTCTCTCTCTCTCTCCCTCTCCCTCTCCTAGGATCCTGCGTTTTAAAAAGGAAGTGCCCATTCTTCAGATGAAGGAGCCTCCTCCATCAGTGCTGGAGGCCGACCTCACAGAGTTTGACGTGGCCAACTCGCACCTCCCCTCAGAGGTGCTCTACATGCTCAAAAATGTCCGGTAAGTGTGTATGTGTCCAAATGGAACTCTCCCTAATTTGCCCCTGAACAGTTCAAGATCCCAGACACATGAAACATAAGTCCCTTAAAACAACACTGTTGACCTATACAGTCTATAGCCTTGTGTGTGCGTTTGCAGATTTGATGTTTTTCGATTTTCCTGTGTATAAACAGAAATAGCCCATCAGATGTATAACTCTTTGTAGTGCTTTATTCTGATTGGTTGAGGACTTGAATGGAAAGTTATGTATATTATTACCTCACTGAACACACCAAGCCATTTGCTCCATAAAGACTAGCTGGCTGTGTGCTATCTTCATGCCCCTTTGCATACCCCCTTTGTCTGTCTGTCTCTGTGTATATGTACCTTGCATTGCTATTATGCATAAAAGCCACTTTAAAAATAAAGATTTGATTGATTGATTGATTGAGTATTATCCCTGTGCAGGGTGCTGGGCCACTTCGAGAAGCCGTTGTTTCTGGAGCTGTGCAAGCACATGGTGTTCCTGCAGTTCCAGCAGGGCGAGTACGTCTTCAGGCCCGGGCAGCCGGACAGCAGCATCTACGTGGTGCAGGACGGCAAGCTGGAACTCTGCCTTACCGGACAGGTGGGGAGCACCTGTGGGGAGAGTGTGTGTCTGTGTGTGTCTGTGTGTGCAAATTTGCCAGTACTTGTATCACATATGCAGACAGCCGTTTTTAATTGCGATTTAAAAGTATTAAAGGAGAAATTTAGACTCGTTATCATCCAAAAATAAACCCTAGGTTTAAAAAAAAAAAAAATGAATTCCTGCTTTAGTAATCTGACCGCACTCTTAGTCATGGATGGTGGAAATAATTAGGAATGGTGAGCGCCACATCTTGATAACTTTACATCTTAAAACTGAAAATGGCTGTGGTTAATATGAGCTTAAACTGCCTTCTTTTGTAGGACAACTTAAGGTAATTTAGGCTAATTTGTGTAAGCGAGTGTAATTTGCATTGTGCTGAATCAGCACCTTTTTTATGGAAGGGGGCCACTTCTTGTACTCAGCACTTTTCGGAAAACAACGGCCCAGATACTGTGTGAAGCACAAATTACACATGCGTAATGTTGAAGTAATAAAACGTTCAATTCTTGGTAACCGAATAAAATAACAGCGAAAGATAAAATTAGTTATAAAATGACAGGGAAAGATTAAAATTTTGCCTAGGTATATAAATCTGACAATAATGACCAGATGAGTGAGTTGAGTGAGTCGTTATACATGAGTTGTAAATTATTCATTCTGTGTCAACAAATGGCACACCGTGTTTGACTCGTGTAAGACCTAGTGAGTCCGTGAACTCAACAGCACTATGTAACCGCGAGGCTGATTAGCGGCTACCTTTTCATTAATGCCAGATTACAACCGTTGTGCCTGATTATGAGCTATTAACGTTTGGCGAGAGGTAAGCCTCTTTGCTGCCGACATGAAAACAAATACGGCAGAAATGGTGCAAAGGAGATGTGGGTTAAGAACGGAGGTGGAGTACCGCGACTCGCCCTCTGAGAGCGTAGAGCGCCATGTCAGCACTGATTGGACAGGTGGACGATTGATTTAAGGTGTGGATGAGTGTTTGCGTGTAACAGATATACAGCTCTGGAAAACATTAAGAGATTACTGCAAATTTGAATATGACCGTCAACTCATTCTAATGTCACTCGGCAACCGTAGGATGACAGAAAAAAATTGCATTGGTCCCCCCCCCCCCAATCTCATTTGTGTTTATTTTAGCAATATGTTTGTTTTTGTTTGTTTGTTTGTTTGTGTGTGTTTGATAAACTTGTTGACTGCCTCCACAGGATGGGAAGGACGGTGTGGTGAAAGAGGTGTACCCTGGAGACAGTGTGCACAGCCTGCTCAGCATTCTGGACGTCATCACCGTAAGTTACTAATAGTGTCTGTGTGTGTCTGTGTGTGTGTTAGACACCCCGAATGTGTAGCAGACGAGCGTATCATTTCCTGCCGGCCATTCATCATCAGTCACTACTTCCTGTTCCACATGACCTCTCCGGGGCTCTGACTCACTCATTCACTTCATTCCTCATAAAGGCTTTTACGAGCGATGACTCATCCAGTCTCAGGGCTTATTGCAATTATGCAAGTGTGTGTGTGTGTGTGTGTGTGTGTGTGTGTGTGTGTACTACAAACAGATTGCAAAACAGCCATCAGCACAGCGTGATAAGAAATGCCACGTGCACATTTGGAGTGAAATACAAAGCGCGTGTGTGTGTGCGCGCGCGCGCGTGTGCGAGTGTTTGTTATTCTTTTAGTGTTGATTGTTGAGTGTGTGTGTGGTGTGTGTACGCGCACGTGTGTAATTGTGTTGTTTTGTGTGTCCACTTCAGGGCCATCAGAAGCCGTACCGTACGGTGTCGGCGCGGGCGGCTGAAGTATCCACTGTGTTGCGGCTGCCTGTTGAAGCCTTCCTCTCCATCTTTGAGAAGTACCCCGAGAGCCTGGTGCGCGTCGTGCAGGTAGGTATCTGTATTTAGGTGTGTGTGTGTGTGTGCGTGCGCGGGCGCGCGTGCATGTCCTCATTAGTGTGCCTGTCTGTATGTTGACCGCTTCATCTCTCCTGTGCAGATCATCATGGTTCGCCTCCAGAGAGTGACTGTGATGGCCCTGCACAACTACTTGGGTCTAACTAATGAACTCTTTAGCCATGTAAGTCTACACACACCACACACCCCCACACACACACACACACACACACACACACAAAATACCACATAAGCAACAACATACTCCCACAAAAAGGACCAATGGGACACTGAAACACTTGATTTGTGATTCACCTCGCGCGCGCGCACGCTCCCAAAAAAGATCTTACACTTACACACACGCACAAAAAAGATCTTTTTCACGCACACACACACACACTAGTTGTAATAATGAATAATGAAAGCATGTATTGACACAGCACTAGGCCTACGTCATGTATCCGAGCTCCACCCAGTCAGTGTCCGATCTGCTGGTGAGCTCAGGCAGCTGGAATGGGCCTCGGTCAGCTTGCGTCCCTCCACGGCCCTCTGTATCTCAATGTTTCAATTCCAAATGGTGCTTTATTGGCATGACAAATATGACACTCATATACTGTCAATACTCTCTCTCTATCTCTTTATCTCTCTCCCTCCCACTCACTGTCCAATGCAAAGTAGCAGCATATTTGCATGAATGTGCTATTGCAGTATTATCTCTTGAGGAGCAATGTTAAAATTAGAAACACACACATATCAGTACAAGTCAGTAACAGTTGAATCTTTGTCTCTCTCTCTCTCTCTCTCTCTCCCCCCCAGGAAATGCAACCCTTGCGTCTGCTGCCTCTCTCCCCGCACCCCACGCGCACCAGCCCCGTGCGGCACGGCAAACGCTTCGGCAGCCTCACCGTCACCGAGGAGCACCGCGAGGCCGCCGTCAGGGAGGCCACAGGTGAGGACCCGGCAACACCAGCGCAGTCTAGTGCTGATGGACCAGATGGAGTTTTTCTGTGTGTGTGTGTGTGTGTGTGTTGGGGGTCTTGGGGCGGTCTTCCACTTCCATACTAATGCTGTGGTGAACTGACCTCCACAACTTGAAAGGAAATTGAAATAGGACTTGACTTGACTGAACTTCTGAACTGAGCTAAAAATGCTTGGATATCTGATGTGAAATGTTATGACCATGGGATGCTCATAACTGCCTTGTCAGATACACTTACAGCATATGTGTTCCAGAATTATAGCTTGTCATTTCATGGGGAAATGCATGTGGTACTGCTTAGAGTAGGTCCCCAGAGCATTCCTAGAGTCATGTGACTTTGTATAAGACTTGTGTATGTGTTTTGCGTGTTTATGCATAGTCATGTATGTGTGTGTGTTTGTGTGCTCTGTTCCCAGGAGGTGAGCAGGGGAAAGAGGGATCTACAGTGCCAACACTCAGTCGTGCAATTTCCATGCCTGTAGATATCGCTGGTAAGTGTGTGTGTGTGTGTGTGTGTGTGTGTGTGTGTTGAGAACCCTATAATCTCAACTGCTGGTTGCACAGTATGTAGAAGTAATAAATGTAGGGGTTGGGGACGTTTAGGGTGTGTACTGATTGTCATACCTCAATCTCTTTCTCTCTCTCTCTGCTTCTCTCTCCCTCTCTCACTCACTTACACTCTCTCTCTATTATATGCAGGCATTCAGAAGGGCCTGCGTTCAGACTTTGACATGGCCTACGAGCGTGGTCGCATCTCTGTGTCTGCAGAGGATGGCAACACTCCACCAACCTTCACACGAGTCAGTTCCACTTCTGCTTTAGAATGTCCCCCACTCTCATGCTGACTCCTATTGTGTAGTTCATGATGTATATGATTATTATGATTAATAACTATTATTACTGTCATTACTATTTATAATTATGTACTATTATAATTTATAATAATGAATTATACTCTTATATAATTAGAAACTTCTTCACTGCATTGCATACTAGTGCAGTAATTAATGTGTGCGTGTGTGTGTTTGCTTTGCAGTCTGTGTCCCAGGACCAGAAGGAGAGGAAGTCGGTGACTGTGGACGAGGTGCCATCCGGAGTCTACCTCTACCCCGAGGAGGAGGGCAGTCTGGAGAGCGTCTACGGGCCGCTGCCGGGCCGACCCAACGCCGCCCTGTTTGAGGAGGCGCAGAAGGAGATCCTCAAACTCATGAAGATCGAGGTACGACTGCTAGGCACGGCTCACAAACAGACCCATTCACTATGAGGGTGTTACAATGAAAACAGCATTCCATAGTGCATCCATAGTCTGATTGTTACACATTGCCAAATTTTTGGGTTAAGGATAATAGTATTGTCCACTAGTCATTATCAGTAAAGAAGTCCCGACACAGGACCCCGACACGAAGCAGACAATACATTATCCCGCTTAGTATACGGCTATTTGCCAAAACGAGAAAAGAAACCTCATACAGAGCAATCTTTTTCAATTCTTTTGTTACCGTTTTGAGAAAAAAAAAATATAACTTCAGAGTTTCAGATGTTGCATAGCAACGTATTACTTGCTGACTTTCACTTTCAATTACGTTCCATTGCGATAAGTGAAAGGACTACTTGCAAAATGATATGATCAACATGATTATGACCTTCATGTTAATGGAACTTTCGACTTCATTCTGAAGAGCCGTAAAATAATTGTTAATGTTTGACACTGATTGTGCAGTCACTGTGTGTCAATATGCAGCTTTTATCTAGAGAGCCAACAGGGTTAAGGGTTCCTCTTTTCATAAGATCGGTTTGCAGTTGCGTGTGGTTGCCGATGAGTTGCAATTTCTGTTTCGTAATCGGTCACTTTCCTCACTCACATGCTCTCACTTTTTTTTCTTTCCCCACCCTGTCTGTCTCGGTCCCTCTGCACCGTTGACCATCTTTCTCTCTCTCTCTCTCTCTCTCTCTCTCTCTCTCTCTCTCTCTCTCTCTCTCTCTCTCTCTCTCTCTCTCTCTCTCTCACAGGACCCTGCGTTGTTGAATGGCCGAGTGACTCTGCATCATGCCAAAGCGGGGGCAGTGCTGGCCAGACAGGGAGATCAGGTATTCTCTTCCAGAGCTGTCCCCACTGATTTGATGACTCTGTTTCAGTTAAACCTCTACTATGTATGTTATGTATTATAGAGGTCTCTCTCTCTTTCTCCCTCTGCTCTTTGCACTGTATCTCTGTTTCATCTGTGGTTTATTTACAAACTCTCTTACAAACTTGATTGTGACCCCACCCCCTTTATTATACTCCCTCTCCTCACAACTGCCCTCGATCATGCCTTCCCTTTCGCCTATTCTCGTCTCTATTCTCTCTCTCTCTCATTGTTTCTCTCTCTCTCTCTCTCTCTCTCTCTCTCTCTCTCTCTCTCTATCTATCTATCTATCTATCTATCTATCTATCTATCTATCTATCTATCTATCTATCTATCTATCTATCTATCTATCTATCTATCTATCTATCTATCTATCTATCTATCTATCTATCTATCTATCTATCTATCTATCTATCTATTCAATCAATTCATTGTGCTTTATTGGCATGACTGTTCAGGTTACAATATTGCCAAAGCATTAAGAACAAAAAAAAAAATAAGCAAAAACATGGAATACTGAAAATAGGAGACATTAAAAATAGTTATACTAATAAAAACAATGATAAGATGATAATGTAAATAATAGAGGGAAGAAAAAGTAGGTTAATAGAATAGTGAAATTGGTGGTGGGGGGGGGGGGAAGATAAACAACAGTAGGGGTGGAATCCCTGGCTTACTGTTGCATCTCTCTCTCTCTCTCTCGTTCTTTTTCTTTTCCTCTATCGCTCTCCCTCCTCTCTCTCTCTCTCCCTCCACACAGGACGGGAGTCTGCACTTTGTTCTGTCAGGCTGCCTGCATGCGTACCAGCGGATGATTGACAAGCAAGAGGCGGTGTGTCTGTTTGTGACGCAGCCCGGCGAGATGGTCGGCCAGCTGGCCGTACTGACCGGCGAGCCGCTCATCTTCACCATCAAGGCTGTGCGCGACTGCACCTTCCTCAAGATCTCCAAGTCCGACTTCTACGAGTGAGTTTTCCGCCTCCTTGCCAGGATCGAGCTGCCTCCTAAATAGAATGTGTTCACTCCAGAACACTGTTGCACAGAATGCCGGCGTAATGCTTGTACATCGGTCCACACCCTTTTTCGAGAGTCAAGGAAATAAATCTTCCGAGTTCGTTAACCTCCCCTTTCCTGTCTGAAATCAGTAGCTACACCGATCACAATCACAATATCTGATAGAAAAATCACCATACTATCTGATAACCTCCTGCCTAAAAATCAGGAGCTGCAGTGATATTTTGCTTTTGATGTCAGTGAGTTGACGTTGGATGTGAATCCACACAGTCTTGCCTGGGCATGAAAATATCTCAGAGTAATAAAGCCGTAGCGCCCGGGGGAGTGAGGTGTAAACAGGCTCACAGATGCAGGGGAGCTCAGGCTGTAATGCTCAGTTAACATAAACGATGTGTCATAGTTTCAATACACAATCCAGGACGGGTGTATGGGGAGGGCTGAAGATAACAGCAACAAAAACCTCTCACTAAGGACATTGGGGTCAGATGGTGTGTCTCATGAGTTTCAGCAATAGGCTGGGCTAATACTAACATGCCTAGGCAGTCAGATCTGCTCAAAACTAGGGCGGTCACTTTACGTTCGAAAATCGATTGCACAATCGATTGGACCAACCAACACAAGTTTCGAAAACTAAAATAGGGAATCGATTTTAACCAAATATGTACACTATTAATTTTAAACGAATTAAACAAATGAAAAAGATAGATGTAACAAAACTCAGGAACAAGCAGAAAAATAACAAAGAATTCCGAAGTGCAGTAAAGAAAATTCCCACCAATTTTACGCACCGGAAACAGCTTTTTCAATCAGCTGCTGTGCTGCTGGTGTTTTGCCAAAAAATTGAGGACGCGATCAACCTGTGCGACATGAGAGATACGAATGATAGGCCCGAATAACTTGAGGAGTTCGATATGGAAGCACTTCGGGGTTTGGGTATATCAGACTATGGAGAAGGACAAAGCGGTATGCAAACTGTGCAGTTGTGAGTTCTACGTAGGCGAAATTTGTTTGACATTTCTAATTGTAAACGCAGCCACGTTAAAGCCTGCAGTAATGTTTTTCACTGATGTTATGGCAGTCCACTCTGCTTATTGTTTTTCGAGAATGTTGCACTCCTGTTTGTCATTGTGCACAAAACTTCACGCCATTGTGCGTCTTCAAGCGCCCCCTTTACGTTCGTCCTAATGCCTGTTAGTTGTTCGTGGATTGTCCTATATTTGGTGTTGAAAATTGAAACGTCTTTAGACATGAAAAATCGAATTTACAATCGATTCAATGAACAATTATGTCTCAAGAATCGAACAGGATTTTTTCACAAAAGTGACAGCCCTACTCAAAACTGTATTGAACACACTATTAGACCTGACAGCAAAGCCGCATTTGAAACATAAATCTTTCTCGGGCTGCCGTGTGTATGGCATGTGCTTGCATTCCCTGTTCAAGGCACATAAGAGTTTTTTTGACTAAAGAGAGTATTCTTTTTATTATTCTTATCAGGAGTCTTGACTAGGAACTTTGTTAGACTATGTCCATTCAGTCTTGTAACTGAGTCACAGTGTTAGAGGAAATTTCATAGTACTGAGAGAGATATTTTTATTTTAGTTTTATTATATATTTTTCTATTTTTGTAAGGACACTGTAAATCCATGAGAATGGCTGTCTAGAGTTTTTGACATCTGTGTAAACCTTCTTGATGAGTTGTGTGCTGATTCACTCTTTGGCGCCCCCTGCAGGATCATGAGGGAGCAGCCCAGCGTGGTGCTCAGCGCCGCCCACACAGTGGCTATCCGCATGTCGGCCTTTGTGCGCCAGATGGACTTCGCCATCGACTGGATGGCCGTGGAGGCCGGACGTGCTCTATACAGGTAATCCCCAAGACCTCTCGACGCGCCTGAAGGTGTGGCCATCCTCTGATGGGAGTTATGGGATTCTGAACTGTGCTGTTCTATCTTGCAGATGCTGCAGTAGCTACACTCTAGAATGGACAGTAATAGATCTGTGACATTTGATAAAGTAAAATAAAATAAAATAAAGCATCGTAAAAGGCCTAATCGGATTCCAAATGACTGTAATATGCAACTCATTATGGAATTCAGAGCAATTTGTGCGGATTAGTGTGGCTCTCATAGGTGATCATTGACCACTAATGCTATGTACAGTTTTCTCTCATTCCAAACCTGTGATAGATTAACTTCGGTGCAATCAATACAGCTATCAGGGCCTTACTACAGGTATCTTGGTAGACCAGCTTGACATACTGATGACACAGAATGAAATCACCATAATGACGTCAAAAACATATCTAGTGTACGTTCTGTTGTGATCTTTCAGATGTTTTCAAGGTTTTCTTACTATTTATACTAGACTGTGTTGCTGTGGCTTGATTAGATCATTTGCTTTAAGATGGCTGACTGCCTTGCTGACAGTCCACTAGTGTTGGCCTCAGCTGTCAGCTGGTATTCACAAATGACTCGATTGTTCTTGTCTGCTTAGGCAAGCCCCCCCATTATTATGCTCAGGACCTTGCTCTTCCACAGAGGTCATGCAAGGTCACAGGGACATTAAATGAACCCTGGTGTTTTTAAAGGATTCAACACAAACTTGTATGGTGTACAAAAAAATCACTGATCTAAAATTGCAACAAAAGCATTTTTGTTGACGCCCCGTGGTCTTTTCCGGATCCCACCCCGACTCTTTCTCCCACTCGCTTCCTGTCATTCTCCACTGTCCTATCAAATTAAAGGCATAAAAAGGCCAAAAAATATATATATAAAAAAGAAAGATCTTTAATCTTTAAAAGATCTTTAAACTAGGTGCTTCACGCTTTTTTGTTCTCAGGCAAGACGATCAGTCGGACTGCACCTACATCGTCCTGAACGGCCGCCTGCGTTCCGTCATCCGCAAGGCCAACGGCAAGAAGGAGCTGGTCGGGGAGTACGGTCGCGGTGACCTCATCGGTGTGGTGAGTGACGCAGCGATCCTCTCCGCTGTGCTTCTTACGGGCTGATGACCCAGGCAGATAGCGCAGGCCTCCAGAGAGTGGTTTCACAAGATGTCCTCTGGCCGTGTCTCGGTCTGTATCTCTGCTTATCTGTCTTTGTTTACAATGACTGAGATAACAAGGGATAATGTGGTTTTACAAAGGGCAAGTGGCTCATAGTCTCCAAACAGGGCTACTTTTTACAAGCCATTGTTGTTTTAGAGGATTGTGCCTAATTCCTTCATTTGAGACCATTTAGAGACCACTACTACAGTAAGACCTTCCCAACCAATGATCAGCTTTGTATTAGGGAAATGGAAATGTTATCAGATTAAATTGATTTTGGAAACTAAGTTCACTTTGTCTTGTTTTGCCCTTTCTGATGGGATATAAGCTAGATGTTGGTAAAATAAACGTGGAATTGAAAGTTGAAGGAATGCGCCGATGTTTTGGGAAAATAGCTTATTTGCCATCTAACACAGAGTTGGATAAGAGAATACACACCCCTTTGTCTCTTTTCCATGCGTGCAATAGCCCAGTGAGTGACACTGTTAGCCTAGCTTAGCACGATTCACAGGAAGTGGATTACACCAGCTAGCCTACAGCTAACCTGTAGCTAACAGGGAGCTATGCTAACCCATCCATGTCTCCCTCAGGTGGAGGCTCTGACCAGGCAGCCGCGCGCCACCACGGTCCACGCTGTGCGTGACACAGAGCTGGTCAAGCTGCCCGAGGGGACGCTCAACAACATCAAGAGACGCTACCCACAGGTACAGGGGTCATTTATTTGGGTGTTGAGCTAAAAAAGAGCTATAAGAATTTGAGTGCGCTGCCTTTAATGCCTGTTTTAGGCAAGTCACTTGTTTACAAGTCACTTGTCTTGCTCCTCCTGCTTAAGCGAGTAGGACGCATTTCACACTGCTCCTGCTTCAACTATCCTTTTAGCAATTTCCACTCTTTTTCATTCTTTTATTTCATTTACAAGCTAGTTTAGCAAAGACAGTGAAACCAGTACATTTAGATCTGAAACTTTAGTGGTTAGTTTTTTACTTTAAATGAGCCAGCCAAGTCAACGAGCAAAAACTGAACGGCAATTCACCTTGAAGTTGGATTAAAACAAAATGCGCTCCTCCGGCCAGAGACCCAGGAGATCATGCCTAAAATGTACTGAGCTAGAACAGAGGATTTCTACTTTGGAATCAAAGATGCATGCCCTTCCATCAAAGACAGATGAACTACGAGAGGCATCTCATGAAGTGAGTACAGCAACTACTGGAAATGCAGAGAATGAAACCCAGCAGTCTAATGTCACTGCTAATAGAGCAGATGAATGCATCGACCTCACAAAGGGAAATGTGAGTACAGAGCCTTGGCACAGGCAAGGTGCCAGACCAAAAAACGTAAAACAAGAACTGTAATTACCTCAACACCAGTAAATTCAGATGTTAACTTCAGGCCTTGTATCAGAAATACAGACAGATCAGCAAACTACTACAGGGCTTGTGGCTCTAAGGGAAGCCCACAGCCCCTAACACTATGGAACAGATTTGAATGCCTCCGGGACGTGACAGAGGAATTTCCCAGGGAACAGACCCAAAGCAGGCAGCGATCAAACCACAACAATAGAAAGATGGGCACAGACAAGAAACAACACTCGACACCTATTCATCCCACAACCCTCGTTCTAGGCGACTCTGCTGTGAGACATATAAATGGGGAAAGGATGATTGTATGTTGTTTTCCAAATGCTTCCGTGTCTGACACAAAAAACAAGCTTGCAGAACTGGTGTCGAAATATGCAACTATCAAGCGCATCATTGTGCATGTTGGAGCAAATGACATCTACAGAGAACAGCTGTATGTCAAAGAAGGTTTCAAGGAACTTTTCTCAGCCCTATATGAGCTTGGAATACAAATTTTCATCAGTGGCCCACTCCCAGCAGAGGGAAGCTTTGTATTTTCCAGACTATTCAGTTTAGACACCTGGCTCGCAAAAACATGCTTTTCAGTTGGAATGAATTTTATTGACAATTTTAACCTTTTTTGGAATCGCAGGGAATACTTCAGACCAAATAGTACAGAGCGGAGTTGGACTGGGGCCAAGATCTTAACCGAATACTATCACCTCTCTCTCCTGCTCCCAACATTTTTTTCTGCCAACCTTGAGCCGAGCTTCTGATAAGCGCTCAACATCTCAGCTTAACCAAAACACTCTGCACAGGCTGAAACAGAGATATGCCCACCCCCCCTGCTGTGGGGCCCTCTGGTAATCACCCGGTAGCCTCCACTGAAATGCAGACCTTGGAGAAACATAAACAACCAGCTCAATGCCCAGCCATGTCCACTGGACAAGATAAGATGGGTGCTGCTAAAATGACTCAGTCAATCACTGGCGTCAAACTCCCTGGAATCTCGGCAAACAAATGGATGCAATGAGCATGAGGAGATAGCCCCTCAGCAGCTTTGATAGGTGCTATCAGAAAGGAAGGGTCATGTTGTGACACCAGTACCAATACCCCTCCCCACCTCCGTCGACTCCTTGTCACCACAAAGACACAACAACTTGGAATACACTACTGGAATACATGCTGAAAGCGGAGCGTCTGCAACAAACTCCCCAGAACCTCAGCAGGCAGATGGAGACTCTGAACCAATATTCAACCCCATCTTCCTTGATTTCCCATCACCACCTACACCCAATCACGTCCCCACCCGATCAAATTCCCCAGGCCACCCAAACCCCCCTGTATATCCATCCTCATCCCAACACTCCCCCACCCGCTCAAACTCCCCAGGATCCCCTGTATACCCATCACCGTCCCCACCCCAGCACATGATTTTCCCTGCAAGAATGGAAGGACTGCTGCCAGTAGCCCTGCAACTTGTTAGTAGCCCAAGACTTTCAACTGTATACCCATCAACATCCCACCTTGTTGGTAGACCAAGACCTTCAACTGTATACCCATCAACATCCCACCTTGTTGGTAAACCAAGACCTTCAACGGTATACCCATCAACATCCCACCTTGTTAGTAGACCAAGACCTTCAACCAGTGCCGGCCCGAGCCTTTTGGGGGCCCTAAGCAGAATTTGATTTGGGGGCCCCCTCCCACAACGCGGAGTCACCTGTGCTTGGCGATAATTGACAACTTCACACTATAATGTCATATTATAAATTAATACAGTGAGGTTATGTATTAATACAGTGACTGATTATGAACTACTGTCCCCCTGGACACAGATGCATAAGGACTCGGTAGGCTCATTCAGTAATCCATCCTTGCTTACATGCCAAAAATGTTTTGGGGCTCCGCTCTAGACTTCTGGCCTCATGTGCTTGGTAAACCAATGTATTAGTTGTTATTTACACCAACCCTGTCACCTTTTAATCTTAGAGGGTACTAAAATCACAGATTTATTTGAAACATTCATATTCAAAGTGAAGCACTAAGGGTGGTTTACTGAAGTTGAATTGACAAATAACAAAATACAACAGCATTTGTATTTGTTGTAAACAAGTACATCCGTTTAATGACCTGTTTTTTCAACAGATTTGCAGAACAAATTCGCAAATGTGCATTAAATGAGCAATCTTCAACTACAAAATAAAACCAAAATAGACAAACATTAATAATCAAAAATAAAATGTCCCAAAAAAATAGATACTTATTCCTACTTCGTTCCTGGCTTTCAGGTATCTGCAACTCTGCAGTGGATGAACCTGCAATGATTTAAATAAATACATAAATAAATAAAACAAAAACTATGTTAAATGTGTCATGTCATATTAACAGGCTATGTAACCATTTGCCATCAAGAAAACCTCACCTTCTGTGTCATATCAGCCATGGAGGCAGACACTTGATGAGGTAGAGTTAGGTAGTTGTAGAGATGTGCTCCAAAGTACTTCAACAGTGTCTCTGAAAAAAAATATATATTGCATAAGTGCATAGTTGATCGAGCAGAATGAGTTTATTTTGCTATCATTACTTACACTCATCAACAAGCAATTCCACATGTAACAATTCATATTCTGCTGGCAAATGAGGCATAATCAAAAGTATACTTAATTGCAGTGGTGAACGTTTAACATGGTGATCTACTGCAGCCTAAATATTAGGGTAGCACCGCTACATCACTTGCCACTATCTTAATCAAATGTAGGTTTATTTCCATCACAGAAGTCTCCCCACCCAACATGGTATATTTTCTCAAACACTACCATCTCTCTCCAAAGATCTTAGACCAGAGCGCACGTACTGTTCCATCTTTGCCTATGAAGCTGGAACGTTACCGATGCCCAGAGTCGCGCTAGTCAATGGGTTGGGGTTGGGACTGGGAGCCTGGGCTTAGCCTGCTGTTGCTAACAGACTTACCACTATGTCACATATTATAGAACAGTAATAAACTATCAACACTTTCAGGTGCGAAATCAGAAACAATCTCTCTGTGGTAAATTTGCCTTCAGCTACGTTTTCATGTAGCTACTGTAGTGCTAATGTCCACTTCAGTCAGCTAGCTAACTTTAATTTACAACATAAGCCCACCTATGGCTAGGGTACATGCTTGATTGAACATCCAAAACAATCCCAATATCCTTGACATCTGAAATACACCTAGATAAATATATATTAATGGGAGACATCTCTCTGTTGATGGCGAGGATTTAGCTCTGGTGATGGCTTATATTAGATCATGACAGCTAGCTAGCTACCTCAAGCACAAAACATACTGTAAATAATCATGCAAACATACCTGTATCTTGCTCGTTTTTCTCCTCCTCTGTCATTTTCTGTTTTCAGCACCAGAGGGATACGTCCTTTTTTGTGACTTTTCTTAACATTACCGTCTCTTCCGATTTTTGAACTTGATAGAGTGTCTGCACGAATTGTCTATGCACCCGAGGTGTCTAGTTTATGCGCATGACTCAAAGGCTGGCAGACACAGTAGAGGTAGGCAGGCATATTGATCATGAAATCAGAATTTTCTTGTTTTGAATTATTAATTGTTTCATTTATTCATTCATTGACGTCACTTTTACGTTATTTATTATGTAAAAAAAAAAAGAAGAAACTCGATTGGGGGCCCCCTGGTGGTCAGGGGGCCCCAAGCAGCCGCTTAGTTCGTTTATGCCTCGGGCCGGCCCTGCCTTCAACTGTGCAGTTTTTTAGTACCCCAAGACCCTTAGCACCAAAGGTGCGCATGGCACCTTCACGGCCTCCCTCTTTCCACTCAGAAGGATCTCTTAAGCAGCAACAACCTCTTAGTTCATATTGTCAGCTGGCATATAGCAGCTGCAGTAGACAATTATTTGATGATGATGATGATGACTGTATTGTATGATATTCTAAGGGTCCTTGCAATATAAATGGTACTGACAGTAGTTTTGAGAACATGCCGGGACCCAGTAAGCCCATGACATTCTCTATTCCTGTATTGACAAGAAATAGAACACAAATGCATCGAGCTTATAGGGTAAACCAGTTCAATCTCCTACCCGTACCAATTCAACCTCAGATTTCCCCCATGGACCATTTTCCCCCAACACTTACAGCAACTAGCACTCCTAAATATCAGATCTCTTTCAAACAAATCATTCTTAATTAATGATATCTAATTTGCACACACAACCTTGATTTTTTTTTTTTTTTTTACTTTTAACTGAGACATGGTTAGATCAAGCAAACAGTGCTGCTACTCTCATTGAATCAGCTCCCCCAAATTTCAGTTTTTTTGTGTGCTACCAGAGCAAATAAAAAAGGTGGGGGGATAGCCACAATTTTTAAGACGTCTTTTCAGTGCAATCAGTCGTCATTCGGTGACTTTACTTTATTTGAATATCTGTGTGCACGCATTAAGTCTTCTCCTCAGATTTTATTACTGACAATTTACAGGCCTCCAAAACATTCAGCAAAAGTTTTTCTTGAAGAGCTAGGTGAACTGCTATCAGTCGTTTGCATAGAGTTTGACTGTCTTATTATATCAGGGGATCTAAACTTGCATGTGGATAATCCTGAAAACAATTACGCCAAGGAATTCATTGCACTAATCGATACTTTCTCCTTAACACAGCATGTACAGGGGCCAACACACTCTCTCGGCCATACCCTCGACCTTGTTATCACAAAGGGTCTCGATGTCTCTACAGCTGTTAAAGACCTGGCCTTATCTGATCATTTCTGCGTGTTATTTGATGTGTCTATGTCCCCACACACTCAAAACACAGCTATGATTGTAAAAAGGAGAATCATAAATCAGACAAGTGCTCTCTTTGAGCAAGCACTTTTACTAAAGTCAAGTCAACTGTCAGACTCTGTAGAAGACTTATTTGATCACTTTAATGCAAAAATGGCAAACATTATGGATGACATTGCTCCATTACAATTCAAGAAAGTTAAGGACAAACAGAACGCACCATGGAGGCAAAATCCAGCAGTTAAACTTCTAAAAAGAGAGTGTAGGAAGACTGAAAGTAAATACAAACTTCAGATCCACTATGAAATCCATAAAGAGATGCTCCGCACATATAACTCTGAAATATGCAAAGAAAGACAGTCCTTTTTTTCTAACATTATCAATAGAAGTTCAAATAACACTCGTATTCTATTTTCAACTGTTGCTAAATTAACAAATCCCCCCTCACAATTAGCGCCTGAACTTCTCTCAACTAATAAATGCAATGAGTTTTCATCTTTTTTTAAAGGAAAAATTGACTAAATCAGACTCAACATATCTGCTCAATTACAAATTCAACAACTTGAACTTCCAGCAACAGAGGGAAACTAAACTTAATGCCAGAGTTCAGCATGATAGACTACGAAACAGAATCTCAGCTCTTCCACAGGTGTCTTAGACACTCTGCCTACCAATTTATTCAAAACTGTTTTTCATCTCATAGCGGCGGATGTCCTTCAAATTGTAAATGTATCACTGCTGTCTGGCACTTTTCCTAAGTCACTGAAAACAGCTGTTGTAAAGCCACTTCTCAAGAAGAATAACCTGGATGCCTCCATGCTAAACAATTACAGGCCCATATCCAATCTACCTTTTATTGGCAAAATTATTGAAAAAGTAGTCTTTAATCAATTAACCACCTTCCTAACATCAAATGGGTATTTTGATTACTTTCAGTCTGGTTTTCGGGCAAATCACAGCACTGAAACAGCTCTCATTAAAGTTTCCAATGACATACGCCTAAACACAGATTCAGGTAAAACATCAGTCCTAGTGCTACTGGACCTTAGTGCAGCATTTGACACTGTTGATCACAATATTTTACTACACAGACTAGAACACTGGGTTGGATTTACAGGCATAGTTATCAGCTGGCTAAAATCATATCTACAAGAAAGGAGCTTCTTTGTTGCCATCGGAAACTGTACCTCAAAACCAACGTCCTTGACCTGTGGTGTTCCCCAGGGGTCGATCTTAGGGCCACTATTATTCAACCTCTATATGCTCCCACTTGGACAAATCATCCAAAATAACTTGATTTCATATCATAGCTATGCAGATGACACACAAATTTACTTAGCTCTGTCACCAAACGACTATGGTCCTCTTGAACCTATGTGTCAGTGTATAGAACAAATCAACACCTGGATGTCTCTCAAATTTTCTACAGCTGAACAAAGAAAAAACTGAAGTAATTATATTTGGTAAAAAGGAGAAAAGACTTAGGGTTGCCACTCTCCTTGACACAAAAGGGTTGAAAGCAAAGGATACAGTTGAAAATCTTGGTGTATTAATTGACAGTGATCTACATTTTAACAGCCACATGAAAGCGACAACTAAATCAGCTTTTTACCACCTCAAAAATATTGCCAGACTCAGAGGGCTGATGTCAAAATATGACTTAGAAAAACTCATTCATGCATTTATCTCCAGCAGGGTTGATTACTGCAATGGACTGTTCACAGGCCTTCCTAAAAAGACTATTAAAGCTTCAGCTTCAGATGATACAAAATGCAGCAGCTAGGATTCTAACAAAAACTAAAAGAACTGACCACATTACTACAATTCTTAAGTCCTTGCACTGGCTTCCAGTAAGTCACAGAAGCTCTATTGCTTGTTTATAAATCAGTAAATGGAGCAGGACCTAAATACCTGTCAGACATGCTTCAGCTGTACACACCTTCTCGTCCTCTCAGGTCCCAGGTGAAAAACCTGCTAGTAAAACCTACTGTTAGAGCTAAACATGGTGAAGCAGCTTTTAGCTGCTTTGCGGCTCAGCTGTGGAATCAACTTTCGGATGACATCAAAAAGGCCCCAACTGTAGCCAGTTTAAAATCTAGACTTAAGACCAAACTGTTCTCAGATGCTTTCTGCTAACTGTGCCGAGTTACAAATTCTGAATCTGCCTTGATAATTATTCTACTTTATCTTTTATTACTTTTTTTACTACTTTTGCCTTTGTTTTTTGCTTACTAATTATCCTTTATTTTTAAATTATTTTACCTTGTGTTTTATGTTTTCTTTTTATTATAATCTTTACCTTATAACTATTCTTTGACTATGTTGCCTTTCTATGCTTTTTATTTGTTATTATTGTTTGGTTTTGTTTATGTAAAGCACATTGAATGACCTCTGTGTATGAAATGCGCTATATAAATAAACTTGACTTGACTTGACTTTACCACCAACCTTGCTACTGTTATCTCACTTCACGCCTTAGTGTCTGGCTTTGGTTTTGATTAAAGTGTGTGTGTGTGTGTGTGTGTGTGTGTGTGTGTGTGTGTGTGTGTGTGTGTGTGTGTGTGTGTGTGTGTGTGTGGCGTTTTGTCCTCCACGCTGTGCAGGTAGTGACACGGCTGATTCACCTGCTAGGCCAGAAGATTCTGGGGAACCTTCAGCAGGCCCGTGGGCCTTTCTCAAGTAAGTCTGTCAGAGGGCCTGGTGTTGGTTGCACAGTGTTAGATGTTCAAGTACATCTTTGTAGAATTCTGCCTTGTGATCTCTTAACCTATATATATCTCTCTCTCACTCACATTCTATCTCTCCATTTTTCTCTTTCTTTCTCCCTCTCTTTTGTCTCTTTTTTTTCTCTCTCTCT
The DNA here is from genome assembly GCF_018492685.1 of Alosa sapidissima. Classification (NCBI taxonomy): domain Eukaryota; kingdom Metazoa; phylum Chordata; class Actinopteri; order Clupeiformes; family Clupeidae; genus Alosa; species Alosa sapidissima. Next base: position 13,690,001 of record NC_055965.1, read on the forward strand.
CTCTCTCTCTCTCTCTCTCTCTCTCTCTCTCTCTCTCTCTCTCTCTCTCTCTCTCTCTCTCTCTCTCTCTCTCTCTCTCTCTCTCTCTCTCTCTCTCTCTCTCTAGGTTCTACGTTGGGCTTGCCTTCTCTGGGCTCCAGTCCTGACGTCACCAACCCTGCCAGTAACCTCTCCACTGTGGCCGTGCTGCCCGTGTGCGACGACGTGCCAGTCAATGCCTTCAACATGGAACTAAGCCACGCCCTCAGTGCCATCGGTAACGCCCACTCCTGTCTATCTTTCGTGATCTCTAGTTTGTGGCCATTAGCAACTATGAGCTACCAGAAGTGGCCATTAGCAAGGCTAATTCATTTGTGGCCATTAGCAAGGCTAACTCATTTTTGGCCATTAGCAAGGCTAACTCATTTGTGGCCATTAGCAAGGCTAACTCATTTGTGGCCATTAGCAAGGCTAACTCATTTGTGGCCATTAGCAAGGCTAACTCATTTGTGGCCATTAGCAAGGCTACCAGAAGAAACTCTTGTTCAGATGCAGATAGCAGTGGTAGCATTAGGGGCTTCCTATACCACACACGGGTCCAGCCCTCACAGGAGCCGATGTCCGAGTCTGGCCTGAGACCCTTCCTGAGTCCGCTGTCCTATCGATAATGCCTAGAAAAAGCCCAAACGATCATCGGAAGCTCATTCGACTTAATGCAGTGATGCGCAGACCTGGCTGAACATGATGCATGCTGGGATTTAAAGAGAAATTCGGCCATTTTCACACGGATCTCTTGTTTCTCTAGGTCATCGAGTACCGTTAGTACAACAAAAAAAAACGCATCTTTATCATGCCCCCCAGTTGTTAGTAAGCGGCAAAATTCCAGCATCACTTCCATTCATCACTTTCAGCCGGATCTGCTCTGCACAGCGCTGCATGAAGTCAAATCAACGCTATATGTGGATCCAAAATGTTAACCGTTTCATTTTAGCATTCAGGTTTAATCTCTCACCTCCATTTCAGGACCCACCCTGCTCCTGACGAGTGAGATCATCAGAGAGAGACTGGGGGCGTCAGCCCTCGACAGGTAAAACAATCTCTTGGGTTTTTTAGGGACAGTTTAATTTCTCTTAAGGCAACACAGACATGTGATTTTGTACCATGAGGTAGTTAATCTGTATGACTTAGTGTTGCACTATTTAAGGAGAACTTTTCTCAAATGTATTTGGTTGTGAATCCTTAACTGCGTTGCACTAGCCTGATGTGGTCATACTCAATTCTATTCAGAATTTGAGTCTGATACAGCTTCATTGGGAAGTGATTATGGGGTGTGTTTCAACCGACACAGGGAAAAATGCCTCTGCACTCACTTGGATAGACCTAACCAATCAGAGCAACGAAATAGCCTACCGTGAATCCTGAACCAAAACATCTTCTCGCTGTTTTAGTTTCGTTTTGCTTTCAATCGTTTTTTAAAGTTATTGTATTGTCAATAGGCTATCTTTTAGCCTACAACAGACAAAAATCTAAATGTAGGCTATAGCTTCTCTAGCAACTTTTTTATGTAAACAAAATCAACCGAAGTGCGCTCGGGTGACGTGCTGGACTAGGCACCGTTGCTCATCTCTCCATCATCAAATAAAGCCCGCCCATACAGTCTGATTGGTGCGAACTGCTCTGCTTCGGGCATAGTTGCTTCTCAATGGAACAAGCCCAGACTGAATTTCCCGACCTCAAATTTTGTGGGTGGAGTTAAAACTCGGGCTGGCTTCTAGGCTAGTGTTGTACAGCAATACTCATAGCAATGTCATAGCTTTGATTACCGCAGAGCCCATATCAACAGACAGATTACTAATTCAATGCATATACCTCTACTGAAATATACTGTGTTTTGATGGTCACATACATGAACAATAAATGAAAATGGTCTTTCTCAAGTTTGTGTCATCTCTGTGTCTCTGTGTTGTTGTTGTTGCTTGTTTTGGTTAGTATCCATGAGTACCGGTTGTCTGGCTGGCTGGCTCAGCAGGAGGACATCAACCGGATCGTGCTCTACCAGACAGACAGCACCATGACGCCCTGGACTCAGCGCTGCATTCGCCAGGCCGACTGCATCCTCATCGTGGGCCTGGGCGACCAGGAGCCGGCCCTCGGACAGGTCAGTGGACACACCACACACATCTGTTCTGGTTCTTTCCCCCTCGGCCCTGTATGTTCCTCTCTCCGATCCAGTCGTAGTAGTCGTGGCGACACACATCTGTCCTGGTTCTGATTCCGGTTCTCTCCTTCCTTCCCGTCCCTGCAGCTGGAGCAGATGCTGGAGAACACGGCGGTCCGGGCCCTGAAACAGCTCGTTCTGCTGCACCGCGAGGACGGGCCCGGACCCTCCAGGACCGTGGAGTGGCTCAACATGCGCAGCTGGTGCTCGGGTCACCTGCACCTCCGGTGCCCCCGCAGGGTCTTCTCCCGACGGAGCCCCTCCAGACTGGTACTGCCGTCCGCCTCTGCTGTGACCGAACACATAAACATTTCATTCTAAGGGTTGACTTATGATAAAAAGGCTTTTCTCTTGACAGGTTTCTTGAATTTCCCCTGGGGATCAATAAAGTATCTATCTATCTATCTATCTATCTATCTATCTATCTATCTATCTGGACACACACGTGTTGTTATTGTTGTCAGACAGTAGCTATATTGCAGACAGTAACTAGGTGCCTAAATTGGTCATATTAGTGTAGTATAGAGGACAGTAGCTAACATATCAGGTAACAGTTACTGTACACTACATACTTTAAGCAGCACGATGACATTAAAGTACATTAGTCTAGTAATGCCAGCAGACTATTGAATGTGCCAAATGAAAATGATCATCAAGGTCGGCCATTGTTGTTGTGGTAAAATAATGATTATCAAGGTTGGCCATTGTTGTTGTGGTAAAATAATAGTACCTGGTCACGATGCAGGCAGCACTGAGACTCAGGGACAGGAGGAGGGCCACTTAAAGCAGTGGCCAGACAGGGACATGCTCTGGAGATACAGATGATTCAGATCAGGTGAGGAATGTGACACTGGATATCTTGGTAACAGTACTTTGGACTAGGGCTGCACGATTTGGGGGAAATATCTAATTGCGATTTTTTTGTGACGGATATTGGGATTGATATTGTGATTTGCGATAGGATTTTTGAATGTCAATGAATTGACTCAGTTTAATATTTCAAATGTCTATTTCATTTGGGCCCCCCTGATTGGTGACCTCACCCAGTGCACAAGAAGCAGGGACGGACTGTGCAGCTCACCAATCAGAATTTCTGTGCCCCTCACGCACTACGCACACCCACCAACCAGAAGTGGTGTAGTTAATGAGGATGAAATGAATATAAAAGTCAGAAATGTGACAAAATGAACTGTGCACGAGTATTTGTAGCTTTTGCGATTGGGTAATTGCGTTGGTTCATATTGTAATTGCGATTGCGATAATTGTGCAGCCCTAGTTTGGACCTACAGGTCTTAAAGTTTGTCTTTGTTCTTCTGTTAAATTAATGCTGTTTGGTCCTTACAGCAAAAAAAAAAAAAAAAACATGATTCTTTATTGGTAGGTGAGTTAAAGGTCAGTAAACAGTGTGCCACTGACCAAAGCAAAGTGGAGTAATCCCCATCACAGACTAGTCTTTTAAATGTACGGTAAATGGAGATGGTCAATGTAGTCCTCAGTACTATAGTAATTTCCTGTGTATTAGCCGCATTGTGTATAAGCCGCTTAATTTTTAACTTTTTAAAAACCTGAGGGAGACCTCTCTTTTAGACACCTTCCTCCCCCCATGAAAATATGAAACTAAGGTGTGTGTGTGTGTGTGTGTGTGTGTGTGTGTGTGTGTGTGTGTGCTTCTGCTTCTGCAGAGAGAGGTGTATGAGAAGGTGTTTGAGAAGACAGCGGACCGCCACAGTGACTTCTCTCGTCTGGCGCGAGTCCTGACGGGGAACAGCATTGCCCTGGTGCTGGGAGGAGGAGGAGCCAGGTGAATAAGCAGAGCCTATCAGCAATGATTTAGCGCCCATCCGAAGTCATAGTATAACTTACAATTTAAAGTCAAGGTGTATTTAGCTTTTTTGCTTTTGTTATGTCTTGTTTTGGTGGCACTTCCATGTTTATAATACAATTATCTCCCTGAATACTAAAGGGGGAAACATACAAAAAGCACTGCATAATAATAATAATAATAATAATAATAATAATAATGTTGTTGCAATATTGTCGTTATGTTGCAATAAATATCCAACATGGACTAATAGACTTCTTTTACATTTTTGCTTTTACATTCCTCTCTAATCAAAGCCTCTATAAACCTCTAACCCAAGACAATTTTCTCTCATGTGATCGACAATAAAAAAGTTCTTGAATCCTGTCAATCCCACAGAGGGTGCTCACACGTGGGCGTGATCAAGGCTATGGAGGAGGCGGGGATCCCTATCGACATCGTGGGTGGCACTTCCATCGGCTCGTTCATCGGTGCCTTGTACGCCGAGGAGCGCAGTGCCGTGCGCGTCAAACAACGAGCGCGGGAATGGTCCAAGGTTAGTAGCAGCATCAGCATCCCATAATAGCCAGGGCTTGTGCGCCTTTTACTAGCACTGCTTAATGCTTAATCCTTCCATCACTTAGCAGAAAAGCCAGTCAGGCTATTTTAGCCATTGTTGAGTTGAACATGTGAGCATTATGATGAAGTGTATTCGTAAAGAATCCAAGCACTCCTTATCAAATTAAACCATCTTCTAACATGTGATCAGCATTATAATGTTGTGTATTTGGTAATATATTGAAACTAACCATGGCCCTAACCATTTATGTACATAGACAAGTAAAGATACCTCTTTATAAAAAAAAAAAAGAAAAAAGGCTCACTTTCTACTGGCTTGTTCTGTTTTCCTGTAGGCGATGAACTCGGTGTTCAAAACCGTACTGGATCTGACCTACCCCATCACCTCCATGTTCTCGGGCTCTGCCTTCAACACCAGCATCTCCAAGGTGTTTGAGGACAAGCAGATTGAGGTGAGCCGCACACTGGTAGCACTATAGTGTAGGGAGCATGTTAACTAACCATTAATACGTTATTAATACATGCATGTATTAGTGCTCAACAAGGTCTTTATCAAGCATCATTGCACATTTATTAGGTCTTTGCTGAACGATTTCTACTGGATGCCATTAGTGGAGAATTCAGCATTCTTGTTATCAATTTTAATCCAGCAAGGATTGTAATTTGAAACTCATTGCAGACCTGCAGACCGTTTTGTTTTGGTCCAGTGCCTTTGGTGGCTAACTCGGGCTTCTTACAAGATTCCTGCCTGTGTCTGTTCTTGTATCCCTCGTCTCTAGGACCTGTGGCTGCCCTACTTCAACGTGACCACAGACATCACCGCCTCGGCCATGCGGGTCCACCAGGACGGTGAGTGGTCACTGCACCCAGCATCTCCTCAGTCCCCCTCTATCCCCAGTATTTACCAGTCTTGTTTATTTCTTTGGTTCTTTACTTAGTGGTGTTAGCATTCGGTTTAGCGCTGCTGTTGTTTATTTAGCTGTCTAGTATTAGAAGTCAGTGTTGCTCCTTTCCTGCTCTTATCAACTGATGCTGATTAGGAATGATGACAATTAGGGACACTTCCTGCTCTGATATGCAGTTTAAACTGTGCCTTATGAAGGAACAGTGTGTAAATGTTTGCCTAAGACTTGCAATAATGACGCAGCTCTGAACAGATAAAGGAACAGGAGTATATGTTCCTCAAGATTCCTGTGAGTTTGTTTTTAATTTTTTTCCTGGTCCTGAATAAATGTAAAGAAATCCTATTAACGACCAGAAACGGATAAGATATGTGGCGCTTACAGGAATAGTGATCAATGCTGTCCTTTTTTCTTGTCTTCAGAGTTGGGTCATTGAGTCAAGCATTTTTAGACAATAAAGAGGGGTCTACCTACTAGGCCTATACCTTTTGAAATGTTTATGGCAAGACCCAGGTGCTGGTTGATAAGAGCTGGAAATATGAGTAGCATCCAGACCCTCCCTTGTTGGTGTCTTCAGGTGCCACACTGGACTCCAGAGAGTTGACTGGAAAGTACCATTTATAGGATATTGGCAGTTCAGGAGAGGACAGGGCTTGTGTAAAAGGTTGTGTAACCAATACAGGATATATACTGCTCAAAAAAATTAAGGGAACACTTCAATCATACACTGGATCGGTACTCTGGCACTGTTTGGCTCTGAGCACAAGTAAAACTTTTGAGGCGAGTGTTTTATTTTGCAAGAACTGTCCGACATTCTGTGAATGTAGTTTGAGAATGGAGATAAGGGTGGAAGGTTTCAAAAAATGTGTTTTAACAATTGTGGAAAACTGTAATTGTTCCCTTATTTTTTTTTGAGCAGTACATATACAGTACTGTATATGAAGACGGCTTACGCGTGTGAGTGTAGAATGCTTCGGGTGTAAAACTGAAACTTAACATGTAGGTTAAACCAATGAGGCCAACTCCAATGAAGGCTTGTTTTGTGTCAGTCTTGTGACATACTGATCTTGTAGATTTAGATTCAACTGCACTCTAGATTAACTTACCATTGCTTGTGATGACAGAGAACTAATGCAAGTAACCAGTACAACCATTAATGAATGGCAATTAAATGCTACTGAAAAGCAGTTAAATGCTACTTGTGATTTTGATGGAATGAAGCAGAAAGCGCTCTAGATTTTATGATCCATTAAGACAGATGTATAGTCTGTAGTATTAGATGTATTGTGAACACCTACTTGCACAATGTAGCAAGTATCAGTTGGGATCTTCACAGTCCTGTCATCTCATTAAGAGTAGAGCTAGTCCAATGCTGCATGCACCTCTCTTACTGTGTGTCAAATATATAGAATTTTGTGTGTGTGTGTGTGTGTGTGTGTATCTTGGGGGGGGGAGGGGGAGGGGCACGGGCACGACATAGCTTGGGGGTGATCTTGGATAGCATTTCTAGTATGCAATACTTTATGATTGTCACTTCATCCATGTTTGAATGTCACCACTCATGTAACGTGCATTGACTGACAAACTGATTGATTGTTGGATTGATTTGACCGCCTTGAATGTTTGCTTGTTGGTTTGTTTGAAAAGCACTTTGCCCCTTCTTAACCCAGCAGTAATTTTGTGTGTGAGGTTGATCCTGCTGCCTTGCTCAGCTCTGAGGGTTTGCACACCCTGGGAGCTGCCACCCCAAATCCAGCACATCATTGGCACATCCAAAGGATCAATTCATTGCTTTACGAGTTTGATCATTTTTGCTTCAAAATGATCTTCTAAAAATGTAACAGTCTGTTGTGAAGGCTGAACAGCTCACGATAATTTTTGGCAAATGTATTTTCTGTCCGTTTCATTGGAATTAGTAAGATCTATAGATCTAGTAAGAATTTTCTCATCCACCGATTGGTGAATAACTGCTGGCTTTGGGGTGCCTTGGGCTGGGGGTTCCAGGCCTGTGCTTGTGAACGTGCACCTGGCATGCCCTGACTAACTTTGAGGGCCAAGCTTGTCCCCCTCTCTCTCTCTCTCTCTCTCTCTCTCTCTCTCTCTCTCTCTCTCTCTCTCTCTCTCTCTCTCTCTCTCTCCTCTATTTTCTTTTCTTCCTGTATTTCTCTATCCCTCGTTTCCTTCATCTCTCTCTCTCTCTCTCTCTCCTCAGCCATGGTTTTGCATTCATTTAGACCTCCACACAAACACCACACTCAAACTCTCCACCATTGACAACCCCATCTCCACCACTGTCCTCTTTTGTCTTCATTAAACAACATCCATTCCCATCTAGCGGTGAATGTCTTCGATCACCTAAAAAGCTTCCACTCCCAAGTGGCACTGTGCGTTTCCCCTTCACTCGTTCATTTTGCACCCCCCCTTTCATTCTGTGATGGTGGGAAAGAATAAGCATTTTCCTTTACAATCTAAAAAAAAAGCATAACTGTAATCATATTATGTAGCTCCATTGCTTCTGCTGACTTGCTCTAAAACAAAAGATGCTTTCTGCTTAGCCTACCCTGCTAGCACTTCCTGCTGTAGAGGTGTCTTGCCCCTCAATTCCTGTCTCCCCCTCGGTGACACTGTTGAGCGACCTCACCAGGATCCAGAACATTCTCTCTGCTACTTTCTGCCCCCCCCCCCCCCCCCCCCCCCCCCCGCGCTTTAAAAAAAAAAAAATCCACGCTGTCTTCTTTTTTTCGTGCCATTTTCTTTGGCTAGCTATACTCTCTTAGCTTACAATCTGTCACAGCACATATTGCAAGGAGTCTTACTGGTGATGCAAGGACCTGATGCAGCCTGTTATGCAGTGCCAGCTGAGAAGGGTGAAGCACCTGAGATCACAGAGCCTCCTTCTGCTGTGTTGTGTATTTTCCAACTTGGCTTGACCAACAGCTTGGTCTCTCTCTCTCTCTCTCTCTCTCTCTCTCTCTCTCCTCCTCTCTCTCTCTCTCTCTCCTCTCTCTCTCTCCCCTCCTCTCTCTCTCCTCTCCTCTCTCTCTCTCTCTCTCTCTCACTTTCATTGTCTATCTGTGTGTGTGTGCTTTCTGCAAATACTTCATAAGCTTTTTTTTTTTTTTTTCTCTCTTTTATCTTAGTTGCTTAAACCACTCATTTCTTGCTAACATGTGCATTATGCTAACGCTAATCCTCACTAAGAAACCGGAATAAGCATTGACTAAACCCACACAGATATATGTTTGAGATTAGTGTATGTTTGGATTACAAAGCCAGTTTAATGTACTACAGACAGTTCAGATGTATCTAGAGAGGTGTATACGCATGTCTCAGGGGCCTATAGCATGTAGAGCATAGCTTACGTAAACATCTGTAAATCACTACGTTTAGTCGACCTAGCCCTGGTTATTTGATCTCTTTAGCTGAAGTACAAGCAGGGGTTTCTCCCTTGTGAGCCCTTTCCAGTGTTGACCCTGTTGTTCCTTCACTTCACCTGTGTCCTGTCTCTGGTATTTTCACCTCCTCCACTCGCTCTTTCTTCTCAGTGGCCTGTCCTCCTCTCCTCTCACTTCACCTCCTTCACCTTCACTTTCTCTCACTTCCTCACGTCACCTCTGTCTGTTTGACTCTTCTTCTTCCTTCTCCCATCACTCCCTTTCTCTCTATATTTATTTCCGTCCTCATCTCCTGCTCTTTCTTTGATCTATTGACTGTTTCACTCTGTTTCTTTCTGGCAATCTCGTACTCTCTCTTTCACTTTCACGTCATCTCTCTCTCTCTCTCTCTCTCTCTCTCTCTCTCTCTCTCTCTCTCTCTCTCTCTCTCTCTCTCGCTGTCCCCTCCCTCCCATCCTCTCTCTCTCTCTCTCTCTCTCACCCACCACCCTTCTCTCTCTCTCTCTCATCCCTGTCACTATATCTCTCTGTCCCCCTCTGTGTTGGGGGGGGGGGGGGCTGCTGTGGTCCATTTTGATTTACTCTCCATCTTCATTTGACAGGCTCAGTGTGGCGCTATGTTAGAGCCAGTGCGTCCTACACCCCCTATTTACCTCCTCTCTGCGACCCCAAGGATGGTCACCTGCTTGTGGATGGTTGCTATGTAAACAATGTCCCAGGTCAGAGCTCTGCCCACCCCATAACGACCAAACCCTCCCTCCCTTCAACACAACAACAACCACAACCACCACCAACAACACTACTTTTTCCAACTCCCAACTCCCTCAAACAAAGAACGGCAAAAAAAAAAAAAAACACACATGAAGTAGTTCCCTTTGACAACAGTCAACGGCTACCCTCCCCCTCCTTTCCAACACACCTCCCCAATCAACCTTCCCTTATTCCTGATTGCTTGCACATTGGGAACCCCATGGCTTGGAAGGAATCACCAAGGCAGACAGTACACAATGGAAAAGAAGGTCTGGGTTCTCGCCCTAAACCTTCCACATCTGTTTGTCCATCTAAGACTCCCGTTGGTAAAAAAAAAAAATTGGCCTTAAACTAAAACAACAACTAACAAAAAAAATAAAAATAAAAAAATAAAACTCAGAAGAACAACTCCCAGTTGAATTTTACAAATTAACATTGCTCCAATTTCCGCGGTCCTGGTGTAACTTCTCCATCCAGAATGGCAGTGGTGTTAGGCAGCAGGTCCTTATCCCTGGGTCGAACATGCATGAGCTCTCTACCTCCGGTTCTGGGGAAAAGAGCTTCCTCTTCCTTCTTCCTTCCATAATTGTGCTTCCCCCAGCACAGTATATATGCATCCATATGCTTGTGCCTCCATCCTTATTGCCATTCCTGATCGTGAAAGCTGGCTGCATTTGAGATATGAGCGTCATCCACACTTCTTCCAATATAGTGTTGGAAGTGGAGTTGGAGTGTTAGAAAGGTTCAGCATACCCATCAAGTTTTGGTTGACTTAATGTCTCTGCATGGCCTTGATTTCTGGTTAGGATGGAACAGGGATCAGAAATAATTTAGTGGTGGGCCTGGTCAATGCTGTTCTGAATTGTTTGCTAATTTTTTAGCAACATTAGATAATGAAAACACTCAGGAAGGGAAACAGTTGACAAGGGTCTACAGTGTCCCTTTTTTTGTAGTTTAAGTCTTTATGTTGATACCTCTGAGCATTTTGTATTTGTTTAGCTGTTTGGTTGTTTGTTTTTTTTACTATTGCCATCTTTACTTCATGTGGCTGTCGGGCTGCTGTTTTTCGTGGTCTTCCATTTGTTTTGTTTTTTTGTTTGTTTGTTTGTTTATTTGTTTGTTTGTTTGTTCCCTCCACTCTCCTCTGTCGCACAAGCAAGCACTTTCAATGCGGCTGGAGCTTTGCTGAATGCACACTGGCTTTGCCTCTCTTGTGTGTATGTGCGCGCATGTTGATACGAGCGCTATCAACATCTCTATCTAAGCTATGGACTGTTGACCCAATTACCCCTCAGGAATCTACCGGGCACAATCAGCATGGGCCAGTGTTCTGGATCCTGTATGAACCTGTGGTTCATATGTATTGGTGATGAAATGCTTTAAGAGACCAACCCCCCCCCTTCAGAAATCAAAATGGCTGACTGACGAGTCTGACTCGGTTCAGTGTGTGATTTGTTCACCTTCGCCTCTGCCTAACTGGTGATCTTGTATTACCCCATGCTACTGTCTTTCCCCCCCTCCAAAAAACCTCACGCAATACATTTGTCACACACACCGCCTCGCTCTCTCTGTCTCTCTTGTTTGATACGTGGTGCTCCTTCTCCTTCCAACCCATGCTGTTGCAGCCAGCCTTGTCCTCCCCCCTGCGGCTGCTGCTGCTGACGCCCCCTGCTGGCTATGCATGGTAGAGCAGGTCAGGATTGGCTGGCTGCCCCCCCATAAAAATGTGTTCACTGACGGATCTCCAAAACCTGTCTGCGCAGATCCTCTGGCTGCCACTGTGCAAGGAAGGACATTACAGTAATGAGGCTAGATTTGTTGTGAATTTTTGAAGCCATGTGATACCTGATTTGACAAAAAAAACAAAAACAAAAAAAACAAGAAAGCTCATAGATTGATGCTATTGAACAGGGTTATTTTTGTCCCACCATGCCAGAGGCCAGAGGTTTTTTAGAAGACTGTTTGGAGATCAGTCTACCTCATGGGCCCCAATTCCAAACCTACTCCACTCCCCCTACCACCTTGTATGTATCATACACAGTAGTACAAGCTGCGGGGGCTTTGGTTATGGGTATGGAACGGTCATGAGGTAGGCTGGACCAAAGGCTTTGCTCCATCCTTGGGTCGACCGTTAAAAGTGTGAGCTGTGCCGCCCGCCCCAACTGTTTTCGCCCTCGACTCCTGCTTATGGTCGACCTGAGTGTGCTATTGCAGCGCAGTTACTAATCACTCGAGTCGGTTTTGCGGTTCACCCCGATGCGTATCTGAGACGATATTGAGATGTTATCCTCCTCCTCCTCCTCCTCCTCCCCTCCTGCCTTCGGTGTGCCAGGCTCTCTGTGGCGCTATGTGCGGGCGAGCATGACCCTCTCGGGGTACCTGCCGCCCCTCTGCGACCCTAAAGACGGCAACTTGCTCATGGACGGTGGCTACATCAACAACCTCCCAGGCAAGTACGGGTCGGCTGCTGTGACCAACCAATCACCCACTCCCCCGCCACCCACCTCCACCACCGGCCATCAAGCCTGCCCCTGAGAAGGAGGAGACTAGGGGTACCAAGGGGTAGCGCGTAGGGGGAGAGAATGTTAGATGATAAGGAGGTAGTTCACAACAGTATGGGGAGGGGGGAAGGGGTATTTGAGATTCTGGGCCAGGTAAGTAGTAAGTACACCCGTTATGTACGTCCGTATAGAAAGAGGGTAGCTGAAGTGGTCCCTGCCTTTTCCACCTGAGCTAACTTGTGTGACAGAGGTATTTTCCCTCTGATCAAACCATGAAATTTACCATAATGAATGAGCTCTTAAAGCAGTGAAGGATCCAGTTTGCGTCTCAAGTAAAATGAGATGGTGTCTGTTCTATTTTCCTTTCTTGAAACGACATGACACCCCTTTATTTTGCAATTCTTTCCCATTTGAACCCATATCTGAAACCTTTTCAAATTTGTATGTGTAGTCTAAATAAACGGTTCACGTCGTACTTTGCGAGTTCTCCATCATAAGTGCAAGTGAACACGTGAGATGGTCTGAGTTCTGGGTTGATGTTTCGATGACCACTTCTCCTCAGATGGAAAAGGCAGTGCACAGAGACTAGACTAGCTGCCCAATTTGCTGATGTATTAAGCAAGCGTGAGGGACAGTGCTATTCTGCCCAGTGGTCCCACGACCGTGTGGAATTCAGGCTTAAATTGCAATCTGCTCTGGTGTGTGGTTGGGGGGGGGGGTTATTAAAACTTTACCCCTCTGTGATCTGGACCCAGTGAACATTGACACTGGTTACATTTCTGTTCATGAACTGCCTTGTTTCCCATAATCTGCACCACACACCAGACTGAAGAGTCTCTATCCAGTTGAAATGTAATGTAATGTTACATATAACTAAAAAAGAAAAAATAATTTTAACAGCTTGCTAATTATAACAAAAGGGGCTTTGCTATTTATTGTAAGATGGAATTACTCACATTTCCTTAATTGTTCTATTGCAACTGGAGAGAAGGCTGAAACATCTGGAGATTTTTCTGCATGCCATAATAATTCAATAAATTAAGGTATTACATTTACTCCAGAAGTACTTCCCGCAAAGGAGGGTTTGCTTACTTGCCGCACTTGAGCACCTTAACTCCCACTGCTGTGTTAGGAGATTGCACCACATTACCTCAGCAATACCTTTATTGTCTTATTATAGCACACAGAACAAGCTCACTTTCCTTCAGTTGTGTTACTTACTGCATGCATCTGAGGTAAATGTTACGATAAATATTGATTCTTTTAATTAAGGGAGGAAATTCAAACCATGTCTCACAAATGAGTGTTGAAAGGGAAAAAATGCTTCTAAATTCCATTTTTGCCTCTTTGTATGATCCCAACAAGATACTTTTTTTGTGCGGCATGGTTGCACTTTCTTTGAGATATCTGCATGTGTCTGGCCCCTTCTAGACATGCCGAAGTCTTTCAGAACTGTAAAAATGTAAAGTATTAAGTACCAAGTACCAAACAACAGGCTCCATAGATCTGAGCTATTGCAGCCGTTTGATGCTTTGATTGCGGTGACCCGGTCACCATTCCCACCTGACCTTTGGCAGCTTCTATGGGCTGGCATCACATCAGATATCTCCTGTGAACCTCAAGTGATTAGTGTTACCCAGCTGACACACTGTTTCACTGCATTGCCACATTACCTAATTTGATTAATTAATTACCGTAAGGCTTTCTAAGGGCTTCATTGGCATTGCGTGGGAGAAGTTATTGGTTACTGGTCACATTGGCCAGAGAAAGTAGGTGCATTTATTAAGATAAAAAGATGTACAGTTGCCTGTGCAATGAAATTGGGGCAGCCGTGGCCTACTGATTAGCACTTCGGACCTGTAACCGGAGGGTTGCCGGTTCGAACCCCGACCAGTAGGCACAGCTGAAGTGCCCTTGAGCAAGGCACCTAACCCCTCACTGCTCCCCGAGCGCCGCTGTTGATGCAGGCAGCATCTGTGGCGTGATTAGTGTGTGCTTCACCTCACTGTGTGTATACTGTGTGCTGTGTGTGTTTCACTAATTCACAGATTGGGATAAATGCAGAGACCAAATTTCCCTCACGGGATCAAAAGAGTATTTATACTTATACTTATACTTAAATTTGGGTTGCTACAGGCAACTGTACAATGACAATTAAGGCTATGCAATCGGGCATAAAATGTGGCAAAGCAGTGTGACGTGCATACCAGTGCTTTTTTATTGATGTGTGTTGCTCAACGATAACACTAGTCTGGTTTCTCCCACAAACACGTTCACGATGACCGCGGATGTGCCTTGTGTTTGGTCCGTTTGTCCGTTTGCAACGTCTCACGTCCTATAGCTGACATCGCCAGGACGCTTGGTGCCAAGACCGTCATTGCCATCGACGTGGGCAGCCAAGACGAGACGGACCTCTGCAACTATGGTGATAGCCTCTCGGGCTTCTGGTTGCTGTGGAAACGAATCAATCCCTGGGCAGAAAAAGTCAAGGTGACCCAGTGATAAAATGGATCTCAGTTTGAAATGTTTTCAGTCAGTGCCCCTTGTTGGAGTTCTGGTCTTGGTACTAGGGGTTTGACTAGGGGTTAGCCGACTATTAAAATCACTGGTTGATGCTGTAGGAAGCAGTCAACTAGTTTTGGAATAACTGGATAAAGGCTATACTAAGCAAGCGGGCCACACATTCCAATGTATTGAAGTACTTCACTGAAAAATGAGGCCTGTTCAACAGTGGCATTTAAAGTTGTATACAGCTGTACTAAAGTACAGTTAGAACATATCTGCTATGGATAACCATCTACAGATGAAGCCCTGGCATGCCAACAGTTTGCACTAGCAGTAATGTTAGCACCAGGACTGCTGGTGTATAATGACTAGTTGACAACTATTATGAAAAACTTGTCAACTGGTAGAAATCAGTAGTTGTGAAACCCCTACTTGATGAGCTATAGTGTCTCTCCCGTACCCATGAGTTTGGAGCGCTAGCGTTGGTGAAGATTGCGGAATATATCAAAACTGAACAAATAGAGCACACAAATGTAATAAGTAACTAAAGAAAAACAAAAATGGGCCATCATGGCTCATGATGAAAGAAAGGCATTTGGGTGCAACTCTAGCAAAGGTGTCAAAACATTGATCCTCAGTTTGTTGGAATTAAACTCAACATTCGTGACCCCTGACCTCTGGGTTTGCCCAGGTTCCCGACATGGCGGAGATCCAGTCGAGGCTGGCGTACGTCTCGTGCGTGCGGCAGCTCGAGCTGGTGAAGAAGAGTGCGTACTGTGAGTACATCCGGCCGCCCATTGACCGCTTCAAGACCATGGACTTTGGCAAGTTTGACGAGATCTATGTGAGTGTCACCACAGCCCTTATATTATTTGCTTTACTTTTTAATTTCTTTTCAATAGTTGTTGATGTGATTTTATAAAATCAGTGTGTACACAGTCAGTAAGATCCCATTCGTGTTTCCACCAGTTAATGGAAACAATATTTAATTTTTTATGCACGTTGTGTAAAACGTGTGCACATGCTGATGGTTAAATTGGTCCACCATCTATAGTTTCCACAATAGTCAGACTAGAATAGGCTAATGACTAGAAAAATGGGACCATTAGGCATTGCGACTGCTGTCCATCTATTTGACTCCACTGCTTGACCAATGCGGTGGCCTTTGTGCAGGACGTGGGGTTTCAGCATGGTAAGCTGCTCTTCACGGGCTGGGCTCGTGGTGACCTCATCGAGAACATGCTGAAAGACCACCGGTCGGCCGACTACAACGACAGCAAGAAGACCGACGTGAGGATTTCCCTTCACTCTTTTTGCCCGTCAATAGAAATAGAAATCGACTATCTTATGCACTCTTTCATCAATAGAAATAGAAATCAACCCTTTAATGCACTCTTCATTCATCAATAGAAATGAAAATCAGCCCTTTATACACTCCTCATTCATCAATAGAAATCAACCCTTTTTATGCACTCGTACATCAATAGAAATCCACCCTTTTTATGCACTCGTACATCAATAGAAATCAACCCTTTTTATGCACTCGTACATCAATAGAAATCAACCCAAATCCACCCTCATCACCCCAGCACTGTTGATGGCCAGATGTGTAATGGCTACTGATGGTCATTATTTTTCTGTTGTTGTTTTGCAGACCTGTACATGCACAGGAGCCGACTTCACAGACCTGGCTGAGATTGTGTCCCGGATTGAACCAGTCCAGGGCTTTGTAGCTGCTGATGGTCAGTCTATAACATATTTAGCCTCAAAATAGGTGTTAGCATTTGCATAAAAATAATTTAAATTTAAAAATAACATTTAGAAAATGGGAACTAGAGATTCATTTTCTCGTATTTGAAACGTGGTTTACGAATGCCCAGAGCCGCTTATTGGGCGCTACAAATGTCTATCAAATGCATCTGTACGTAGCTCATAACGGCTTCGGTGTGTCGTCATCGTATTGCTGCCCTCGCTCCGTTCTGTGATATAACGTGAATAAAATTGCGCGCGTAAGGCATCATGGGGAAAACCCAGGCTAGGGTGCTGTGTAAATTGTAAATTAAAAACCAAATGCTCTGGTTTGCCTTGCAGCGGAGGAGTCTGACTGCCTGACGGAGTACGAGGAGGACGGAATGGACACTGTGCGGGAGGAGGAGGGCGAGGAAGAGGAGGACGATGGCGACGACCCGGATGACCACTCTCCTGGCGAGTGGGGGGGCCCCAACGGAGTGTTCCAGGCGGTAGGACTATGCAACACACACACACACTCTCACCCAAGCAAGTTTCTCCAAGGTCTTGATCCTTCATAAGAATCTTGCCTAATCGTCTACAGTTGCATCAGTTTATCTCAACAAATTTGAATATAATGGATAGTTCATTGCCCTGCCCAGACTGAGCGTTTAAAGGCTCAGGAAACCATTGCCTGTGTTTTGACGTAATTAGCTGATTAGAGTTGTTCTCAGGTCGACATTTCTATATTATAAATTATTTATTCTAATATCAAGATTAAAACAAATATATTTCACTTTATGCATTACACTTTATGTAATGAATCTAGATTATATGAAGGTTTCACTTTTTAAAATAAATTACAGGAAAAATTTAACTTTTCCATGATTTTCTTATTTTTTTGAGATGCACCTGTAAAGTTGTGTGAGTATGTGACTCTTTGGCAAGTAAAGTCATAATTCAAAAGGGACGTTCAGACATGTAGAAGTTATGTTTAGCTAGCAGCTGCATGAAGTGCATAGGAAATTACACAAAACACACAATTACACAAACAAAGTTCACAACATACAGTATTTAAACACCTTCCTATAGCCATATTAATGCTGACCAGTGGTCTTATCCTTCTCCGTGTTTTATCCTCCACAGGATGTGTCCCAGGACGAGGAGAAGTCTGTCCGTCAGCGCAGGAAAACGCCTGGCGATTCCAACACCTGCTCCGAGTTCTCGGACTGTTGACGTCTTCTGACCTTCCTTAGGTACTGAAAAGATCAGGGAGCAAGGGTCAAAGCTTGCCGGTGGGGCTTGGGCTCAACCCTCCCTCCCTTTTCCTCCCGAACTTGGAAGAGCAGCTTCGCTTGGAGACACAGGAGCAGTGGAGAACCAAAGATATTAGCCCAGGGGGTGAACCAAGAGCAGACTCATTGAATTGAGGGGTATCTTGAAAGGCTGTGTGTGTGTGTGTGTGTGTGTGTGTGTGTGTGTGTGTGTGTGTGTATGATAGATGTCTGATGATACTGTGGTCCAATAAATAAACACTAATTTAATTAACCTTCCTCCTCCAACACCCCTTTCCTAATGTTTCCTCTAAAACTTCCCAGGATCAGTTGGGGAGTGAACTTGTGTAGGTGGGGGGACCTGTGTGTGTGTGTGTGTGTGAGGGAGAGCGAAAGACTAAGAAAGTAGTGTCATCTGCATGTCTTAATTTATTTGCCACACTGTGACCTGAATAATATAAGATACAGTCTAAAATATAATGCAAACATAATTTAATTATATGTTTTAACTGGTCAGTGCAAAAGGGACTGAATGTATTTGATGTTGTGGTCACATGGCGTACAACTGGCGTTGATGTATGTAGTAGTACTAGAGTGACACCTTGCCAAAGGGAAGATGTGGGACGAAGAAGAACGCAATGTAGGGAGAGATTGAGATTGTCCATGTGCAGATCAGCAGAATTGGTAGATGGATGGTGGCTATGTTCCAATTTGCATACTTCTGTACTAACAATACCTGATATGAGTGCACAAGTGGATCACCGCCCATGAGGAAATGTAGCATTGGAAGTAGGGAACAACTTTTATAGACCCTTTCAACAATAAAAACAAAAACAATGCTTGAACGTTCTATTTGGGCCCCAATCTACTTCCTGCATTAAGATAACATATGGAATGTTAAAAAGGAAGTCTTGTGGGGCCAACTATGATGCTGATAATGGAACTCTCTTGGCTGCACAGACGTAGGGCTTGAGAAATACTGTTTGATGGGATATGTTTAGTAGTGTGGAGTACAATGGAAATGTAGGGGGGATGCAAGAAGATGGAATAGGAGGTAAACATGTAAAAGAGAGGGTAAAGAACAAGGGAACATGTTTAGGAGGTAGGGGGAGAAAAAAAACTATTAGATTTGAAGGGGATGTAGGGAGACTGCTACTGATGTAGAATGTGAAGACTGGACAGGAACAGTGTGTGTGTGTGTGTGTGTGTGATGGAGGGAGAGAAATGGGTCGACGTGCATGTGTGCACACACTCTTACCTTTTGGTTGTCATGTGTGTTGGACATCTGGAAAGATGTGAAGTTGCCCAACTGTGGACCCTTTAGAAAAAGACATTTCCAGTGCTTTTATTTTTTGTGTTTTATCATGTCTTTGTTTGCATCAGATGCTTGCAGGATTGTGTGTGTGTACGTGTACGCACATGTGCATGCATGTCATGTACATCCTGATCTGCCAACGTAGTGTTTTTTGTGTCATAGTTTTGTAATCAGCCTTGAAGGCAACCCTGCTTTTAATCCCTCCTCGGAGGGAGAACGCCTTTTTATTGGAATTGCACATGTTCACGGTGGACTGGACCGTGACCGGACTCGGGACTTGAACTCTGTGGTCCCAGATTCCGTATATTTCTATAGGACTTTATTGGTTAATCCACTTCAGATCAACTTAACAACTAATTTATGTTGCGAGGACAGAGTAGGTCTTCTTGATGGTGGTGTTGAGTAGACATTGTGTGAATATATGTAAATCACTATTTACAAAGTCTATTATGTGAACTGTGATGCTTAACACGGATCATGGTCTGATCTGGAGAATAAAAGCAAAAAACAAAAAAGAAAAGCCACTTTGGAATGTTAATACTGTATGCGATGGGAGTGGGATGCCAATTAGTTTTGTTTTTATTTATTTGTTTTTACCACTGGCTTTTGTATTATTCCTTTTTTAACACTGGAAAATAATCTACATATGGCAAGTGTTGTGTGGACATGAATATAGGGGGGTTGTACAGATTTAGCATTATTGTTTTTAGTTAGAACTTTTTGTTTGTTTTTTAATTTTATTTTGATTGTTAATTTTTTGTTTTTGTTTGTTTTTTTCAGTCAGAGCTGCCATTTCATGTTGAACTGAATTTAAAGTATTTAGATATGAAATGAATTAAAATGAAATTAAATAAATAAAATAAACCCAAAGACTTTAAGAAATTTATGTTATTCAAGAAGGCCACAAATGTATAGCAGGTGATGGGGGTTCTAATGCAGATAACCTACGGAAACCATTAAAATGCTTGAGATGTCAATCGTGTGAATTGATGTTGTAAATGTTTAATTTTACAACTTCACAGAAACCTACCTCTGGTAGTTTTTTTTTTTTTATTATTATTATTTTTTATCCCTTCCATGTGTGACCACTGTATTTTCATCCATTTTATTTGACTTACTGCAACAATCAAATGAAATTGCAGTGAACAGTTTCATTTTGAGATTTAATCTGTTTATCGAGGATAACAAAGATAAAAACAATTTTTTGGTTTGTATTTTATTCAGTTCACTTTAGGCAAGCACAAAAAATTCTGTTAGAATAAAAAAAAAAGTATTTTTGGTGTGTAATTTCATAACCATATTTTTGGTTCCTGTAAAAAAGGTTAGGTTAGGTTGGTTGGGGGGGGGGGGGGGGTCAAAAACAAGC
Organism: Alosa sapidissima; assembly: GCF_018492685.1. Lineage (NCBI taxonomy): Eukaryota > Metazoa > Chordata > Actinopteri > Clupeiformes > Clupeidae > Alosa > Alosa sapidissima. Next base: position 13,710,314 of record NC_055965.1, read on the forward strand.
ATACATCCTACAACAATAGAAATAGTTAAATAATTAAAATTATACAACAAATTACAGAGGTACTACCAAAAAAAAAAAAAAGAACACTAAAGAGTTGTAGCTGCCCCTGGTGCTTACAGTACTTTTTGATACCTGTTCATCTCTTCCCCCCTCAGCTCCACCGTATTAGTTCATGTCTGCTGTTTGGTACTAATGCTGAGCTGGACAGATGAGAACTTGCATGATTTTTTAAAAATGGATTAAATTGTACTCATACTTATTTGGCTACATTTAACACAATCAAGGATGTCGAGGCAACAAATATTTACTTCTGACAAAGTGTCACTAAAAATATTAGTTACTCACAGACATTCATGATAGGCAAAACTGCCCAAATGAAGAACCTGAATTGTAGCCCTTGTCAACATGACAAATGTTAAATTTATGCATACAAAGACAAAAAAAAAAAAAAACACTTCTGACCAGGCAGCATTAGCGCCACACAGCAGATTAACACTATACATACACTGCCAATGCGAATTAGAGGTTACATGGAATTATCACAAAAAACGTTTCTAACAAAACTGTTCCTCCATCTCTACAAAAGCATCCACAGCCATCTAGACTTAATCCCCGACTCTGCAAACCGAGTGAAGTTAGAATTAGAAACAATCATTTAAAATAAACACAATATGTCAAGAAGGTGTGTGTGTGTGGGTGTGTGTGTGTGTGTGTGTGGGTGTGGGGGAGTACCCTGTGAAACACAACTGGACCACTGGTTCAGAAAGCATGTCTTATGTCATGGGAGCAGATGGCATCACATCCCTTTGGTTTGTGGAGAGATGGAGAGGGGGATGTAGCCTGTGACTATTCTCACAAGCTCTCTGTCTTGTCAGAACCTGGCACAGCTTGGGGGCACTGGGGTGTGAATGTGTGTGGTTTCCCTGGGATTTTTTTTTTTCTGTGGGGCTTCTGACTGAGGAAGGGTGCACGGCAGAGACGGGGGCACTCAGACCATGTCACGTCACGCTACGCAACGCCAGCTCACTTCCCTTCCCAGGCATCCTCCCTCTGCTGGGCCACAAGACGCTTTTGATCTGGAGGGGAAGGGAAGAAAGGAACAGCACTGAATGGCTGAAAACACGCAAGCAAATACCACTGAAGGCCAGGACAAGCAGAACAGTGAGTGAAAGGTAAGGTAGGAACGTAGGTTCCTACACTGGGAGTTTGGCATTTCAATTTTATTTGGTCCAGTGAAAACAAAAAGGTGTAATTGAGAGTTTTTTGTTTGTTATAATAGGCTTGTTCGACTTCATGTAGCGCTGCAGAGATCTGGCTGATCTGGGGTGCATGGCATTCTAGACTTTTGCACAATGCCAACATGCTCATGTTAAGCGAGATTTGAGCGGTGTTCCAAGTCGAACAAGCATATTGACGCAGAGTTAGAGTTTGACCCTGCCCGCATGCCGTCCTCACCTTTGGCGTCCTTCAGCTTCTTCTTCTCGGCCTCACGATCTTCTCGGCTCTGGGGGCTTCGCACGCCCAGCGCCCCGATCACCAGCCGCCGCGCCAATGCCGCACTCGTCTGCGGACGCTCCTTAGCCGGGAGGAGGTAGTCTGTAGAGAGGAAATGCAGCAGGTGAGAAAGAAGAAATACAGACACATGAAGCTAGCAAGAAAGAAAGCTAAAAGATATTCTTTGTGAAGAAAGAAAGCTAAAAGATAGTCTTCGTGAAGAAAGAAATGGGATTAGAATTCCCTAGATTGGAACCAAACTAAACTCTTCACATGGTTAATAGGGATGTAGTGTTGGAGGTATAATTAGTAGAGAGATAAAACTACAAAGCAGGACTGTACATTAACTTTTTTGGTACAGAGGCTGACAGTTTTGTAGCACAATCCACAACATCTCTAGCACCAGTGCGTACGTAGTTACAAACACCTCATCTGTAGGCTACACTCTGGAAACACTCTGCTAAGTTGGTAAATCATCTATAGACTGATTTGTATGTAGCATTGTACAGCCCTGCAAAGTAATTTCCTACTAGTAAACTACTAAAGCAGAGTAAACTAGTAAAGCAGAAACCACATCAAGGTCAGGGGATGAGTATTTACGAAACACACCGATGAGAACGCAAATCAGTACTGTTTGGAGGGTCACTTTTGCATTAAGCAGTGTCTCGTCTGAGTTAGCCATACCTGAGCAGTTGCGGGCTTTGGCTTTAGTGGCCGCCGAGGCCTTGGAGAGGGGCCTCACCTTCAGCAGAGGGTTCCGTGTCGTAAGGGCGTCCCGCGCTAAGGAGAGAGTAAAGGACGAGTGACAGATAGAGACTGAAATTCTGCAATCGCTATTGTGGATGTTTGGTGTTGCCTCGGCAATAGGTGTCTCTATACACAGAATGGGTGATTAAATAACTCAGAACACTGTTTATATATATATATATATATATATATATATATATATAAACACTCTGGAAACACCTATATATTAGGTATTACAAGGCCAGTAATGTACAGATTTTGAATAAATTACAAAGTTATTACACCGAAACTCTTTGCTTGCAATCATGTTAGCTCAGGTCAATTTCACTGAAGAGGCAGCCATTTGTTTTACTGTGAAGGTGTTTAGATTTATTTTCCAGCTTAATGTTGTTCATCAACTCTGATATGACCCTGCAACTAACCCAGGGAAAAGCAGGGTTTCATGATGCCGAGTAAGATCTGCAATCTGTTTTTGGAAAATGATTAATGTAAACAGTCAATATCGGATTGACTGATGAAAACATGAGATGTAAGTCATTGTCGAAATTCTTTTTTTTTTTATTAAAAAAGCATTGCAGACTGCTGGCACCCAGCATGCCTGCCAACATTCTAAAAAATGAAATAAACAAGCAGTATGGAAAGGGGCCAATGTTTGAAATTGCTGCCGGAGAGAGACCAAGCAAGACTCCAAAAAGCAATTAAAATGTTTAAAAGCGGGCCCCGACCTGTTAACATAAGTGCCACTCAAATTTCCGAAGAGGACTTGCTATATAAAACACTAACTGAACCCAAATTACACACATTATCATACAATTTGACTGAACAATCATCCTCACACTGGCTGAAAACCAGAGAATAACCAAAGAGGGTTGTGTGGGTAGTTTGCGTGTCACCAAGAGCTTTATATAACTAATCTTTTTGAGTGGGTCTGTGCAATTCAGAGCACAGTCCTATATACAAATCTCAATTACAATTTCAATTTAGCGGTCTCATTTTAGACAATGTACTTTAGAAACGGCCCATTGTTTATAAACACAATGCTTCAAAGTGGACTTATCTTAGTGGTCCAGTATGTCAGTATTGGCTAAAGGCTTCTGCCTCCTCTGCTCTTACCTGCAATGGGGCTTGAGAAGAGGCCCAGGGCGTGAGTGTCGTCCACCCACTGGACGTCAAAGCCCTTCTGTCTGGAGACAAAACATGCACAACCCATTCAGAGATGCTGCTGTAATGCTGAGAACAGACCTATGTAACCTATAGCATGTCTATTCTGGAAAACACACAGCATTCTCTGCAGTGTGGGTATGTTGGCAGAAGCAAGGGGCCTCCCCTTTCAGGAGCAAGAAGCAAGGGGTCTCCCCTTTTCACTAATAAAACAAACAAAACTTGTCATTTAGCATTTAGAGTTATCTCTAAAATGGTAAATGGCTAGGTTCTAAATGCTAGGTTCAAAAGGAGGGGGGGAGGGATCAGTTGCCCTGCGCTAATTTATTACAGGGGATGCTAAGAATAATGGGGCTTACTGGAAGGAGTGGAATGCCAGGATCAGATCCTCGGTTTTGAATTCGGTCGGGAAGTCGTATATCTCTACTATGTGAGACAGCTCATCCTCCCTGAGCTCGATCTCTTCACTCTCTGGTGACCAGTTGTAGTAGTTGAATCGTGGCTCTTGAATTGACTCTTTCTTACGTCCCGACTTCTCCGCAATCTACAATGGAGAGAGACAGAACAAGACATTTTTTTTTTAAGTCAATGTTAGGTTTGACATGGTCTATATCTAATTTTACCATAATGGCCTCCTCCAACTATTCCAGTTGAGTTGAGTTGGTGTGCTATGCACCAACTCACAACTGAATACTTTACTTCTATAAACATGTAGCCCAAATGAGCAGTGTTTGACCAGACTCTTAAAGGTGCTCTAAGCGATGCTGGGTAACGTCACTTCTGTTGACTTTCAAACAAAACAGAGAGCTAGCTAGCTCGCTACTCCCTCCCGTGCTGCTCCCGTGCAATTGAAACTCTCCTAAATGCACATCTCGTCTGTGATTTGCTTGAACAGTTTGTTGTGTTTTTATGGCCGAGGTTTGCCCAGGTTGTTTTTGTTGCCGTTTTTGGAGCCTGGGTTGTCCACAGAGATCGCTTCTTGTATTCAGGACACAGACAGCTAGCGGTTGGTTAGGTGATGTTTGCAAGTGACATAAAATGTTATAGCGTAAAAAACGCGTGGCATCGCTTAGAGCACCTTTAATCTTAAAAGCATAGCTGAGGGGCATCCCAGTACCTCTCTTAGCAAATGAGGATCCAGACATTCCCCTTCATCATCGAACAGAGTGTCCCAGCTCTCCTGCTCTTCTTCCTCGTTCTCCTCCTGGTCCTCTCCTGAGGCCTTGGGGTCAGAGGTCGTCAACCTGTCCGACAACCCACCACCACCACCATCAGTGCTCTCTACGGATACCCCACTAGTAGCTATTTCTGAGTTGCTTTGCCCCTCTGTCGTCTGCTGCAGTCGTACTTCTCCACCCTCTTTTTCCACGTCCACACGTTCTTTCTCGCCATCCTTACAACCTCCATTCTGGACACTTGCAGCTGAATCTCCACCACTTACGGAGGACTCTATCTTTGGTTTGCCGCCACCTTTGTCTTTCTTGTTCTTGTTGTTGTTCTTCCAGGCCTTGTCAGTGTACCGTGGCCTGGGTTTGCCCTTCTTGTCCCCAGCCTTGTTCTTCGGGTGGTTGTTGGGTGCCTGGGTATCCACTGTTTGCCCATCGCCCTCTCTTTGCTGCCTTTTGGGGACATAAATAGCCTGGTCTGGCTTTTTAGTGCGTGGTGCTCCTGAAGGTTTAGAGTCTCCTTGCGGTTCTTGCTGGTGATCAGCCATATTCTGGAAAGTTAGCCTGCTGAGTAGGATTGAGAGAAGGTTGGTTGAAGTGCAGCTGTGTAAATAAAAAAAATATATCTGATAACTGATTTGGTTCAATTTCAGACTGATATCCACAGGTCTTGAGGGTACCTGGTTATTATTCTGCATTAACGTTAGCCAATCTAGCCATCTGCTTTGCTAACTCTGGTGTTGAGGAAGGCAGAACCCCAGCTTACAGCTAACCCTTTTGCTGCGATTAAGACAACAGAAATGTATCCTCACAACTTCCAATAGCAAGTAGAAACAAAGCGGAGGTACATAGACACAAATCAAAGGGCCAGTCGGAATCAAAGAGTTAACATAACAAGTTGACTAGCTAGCTAGCTAACGTTAAATTAAATCCCAAAATAGCCGACTAGCTTTGCTAGTCATACCCAGCATAGCATCACTGTATTGATACTGTAACCAATCGCGCATTATCTAGCACACGACTGAATAACCAAGCAATAAATGTATTTGTAACTTTGAGTATTGGTAGTCTACGCTACAGTGAACATACAAATAAACGTTTATTTACCCTCAGAAGGACTTGTTTGAGAGGGTGACACACTCAGCCGGATGTTTGGTTTGGAATCGTAATACGTCATGAAATCGCGTTGCGTTCTGGGAATCCCAGTGCTACAACCTATCTTACTGTCTATGGCTACAACCAAGATCCGCTTCAACATGATAGACAATAAAAGACTTCAACCCTGTCTGATACAACCACATTATTTTTTGCTATAACAAGTTGGTTTCGTGCCAGTTGTCACCGTTTTCTGCCTCGGTTGCTTTAACTTAAATTGTACGAAAATGCATTTTAATGGACGTCGGATTATGGGCTGTAAACTCAATAGAGGCTATTTCTCTAGTATGTCGTTCATGTGCTGTGAATTAGCCAAGGCATGCATATTTTCCCGATTTAGTTATTATCAAAGATAATTAAAATAAATGCTTTAGTCTAAACGTAAAAGGGTGTTTCCTTTATCACATGTGGCGCTGCATGCAAAACAAATGTTTGTGTTGCCGCATTGTTCACACCCCTTTCTACACTCCTTAGATGTTGATTGGTTTAAATTGTAACATATTCTATGGTGTTCTCTATGATTGGCCATTTCCTTACACAACCACTTGCGTAAACCTTTATATTTCTCGTTGTGTAAGACTATAAAATGCTATAAAAGGTAGGTTCTCACTCATAGAGGATCATCTGTAGCCTTTCGAGGTGAGTATTAAGTTCCGATATTTAAATGACAAGTAATGCGGAAGTCTCACATATGTCAGTTTCAATTAATGTGCACAAATGCTCAGTTAGCTATAGGGTCTTGGAAATCTACCCTTTCTGTTGCCAGCAAAGGAAAAGTTCAAATGCACATTTAATGCATAGACAAGTATACAGAAAGTTTTAAGTGTGGACATAAATGTTGTTTATTTGTTGTGAATTATAACCTAAACAAATACAGCAAGTTAAACAATTTTAAAGTATTTATTTATTTATTTATTTATTTATTTTAATTTTTGAACAGATTGCTAGGATGAAGACTCTCTGGTGCCTTGTTTTTTGTCTGACCTATGGGCTATCCCAGACACAGTCCATGTTCTCTGTAGTCACCGATACAGTATTGCCTCCCGATGCCTTTCATAACCCAACCCAGCTAAATTATGGGATGGCAGTAACCGATGTGGATGGTGATGGAGACCTGGAGGTTGTGGTTGCAGGGTAAGTTTATTTATGTTTCTTTCTTTCTTTCTTTCTTTTTAAATCAGGTGTATAGAATGAACCTTTCTGAGAGAATAAGTATGAACAATTCTATCAAATAGAATTATAATCTAGAATTAGATTTAAAAAAAAATCTATCTTTGTCTAAGTACACTACAGCAAATAGTAGCTATGCCAACATTTCCCTTGTGTATATTTCCTTTTATTGCTCATGCACAGATACAATGGCCCCAACCTCGTACTGAAGTATGACCGCAGCCAGAGGAAACTCGTGAACATTGCCGTTGACGACAGCAGCTCTCCCTACTATGCCCTAAGGGACCCTCGGGGTAACGCCATAGGTGTGACCGCATGCGACGTGGACGGGGATGGGCGGGAGGAGATTTACTTCCTCAACACCAACAACGCTTACTCAGGTACACCGACTGTCCCAGAGGAGAGACACCCATCATCACACTCTCACTGAGATATGCTGTATGTTATGTTGTATGGCAGCTGAACAAAGTGAATTTCAATGTCATGAAATTGAAGGGTTAATCTAGGGTTACTAAATTAGTATTATATTGTATCATATCTGTGCATGAAAGTGTTGAAATATTGCTGAGTATGACTTTGAAGATGAAGAGGTTTGAACATGTCTTGTAGTTCCACTTTTGAGTATGAACTTTTTCCTATATTGTTGCCTAATTGCATGCCAATCAGACTGTTAGTTGTTGTCACATCTTTTTTTGTTGTGACACGGAATGTATCAAAACTTATTGGATGTTCCTCACAAAGGTCGGGCGACCTACTCTGACAAGCTGTTCAAGTTCCGTAACGGCCGCTTCGAGGACCTTCTGAGTGACGACCTCAACCAGCGCCGGGGTGTTGCCAACAAGATGGCGGGCAGATCTGTGGCCTGTGTGGACAGAAGGGTAGACAAACCAAACCATTAGCCAAATATCAATGACATAGTTCATCCAACAATGTCTTCAGCTTAATGTACCTTCTTTTCATTTATTTCTGTGCACACAATCAGTCAGTATGCAAAACAGTGACAGTAACCAACAGATAGTTGGTTACTTATTTTATCTGTCACATTTGATTCAGTTACATGCTATTGTTTTTTTTTTTTTAAATAAAGAAATGGCCATTTGGGTCAATCCTCTACGTGGAACTATAGACCCTTTCAACAATAAAAACAAAAACAATGCTTGAACGTTCTATTTGGGCCCCAATCTACTTCCTCTGCAGATAACATATGGAATGTTAAAAAGGAAGTCTTGTGGGGCCAACTATGATGCTGATAATGGAACTCTCTTGAAAGGGTCCATACTAACACTGTAAGCCCTTTGACCAATTTTTTGGCTTTTGGCCTTTCTTTCATGCTCATGAATTTAGGGTACAGGACGCTACTCTGTGTATGTGGCTAACTATGCCAGCGGTAACGTCGGCCCACATGCACTGATTGAGATGGATGAATCTTCCAGTGACCTCAGCAAAGGCATCATTGCCCTGGTGGACGTGGCAGCTCAGGCCGGGGTCAACAAATACACGGGTGAGAGAGTTCGCTAACACTCCTTCACCATTATGATACGATCTCTGTTGTCCATGTTTGTTTTATTTAGTTTTTTAGTAAGTAAGCAAACAATTAGTTGATCTGAACTAGTAGAGAAACGAGTGATTCTTCAAAGTTAGCCTTACTGAATCATTGCATTATTGAAATCAAAATATGTCTATGTTAATTTCCAGGTGGGCGTGGCGTTGTGGTTGGGCCAATTCTAAGTGAGACCAGATCTGATGTCTTCTGTGACAATGAGCATGGCCCCAACTTCTTGTTCCGGAACAATGGGGATGGAACGTTTACTGACATGGCCAAACAAGCTGGTAAGTGCTAAACGCACACCTGTCAGGTGCTTTCTTATTTATAAATTAGGTGAACTTTTTAGTTCACCATTACCTTTACCATAACTCAAGTTGGCAAACTTGAAAGCCGTAGTGAAGAAAACAACAGTACTAAAAAGCTGAGAAAACTCAAAACTCAAATGTGTCAAGTTGCCTTTGATAATTAGTATTTTATCAACATTGTCTTTTTTACAGTGAAAATGTTTGCAGGTTCCCAAAGTTCTATGGTTAATTTGATCTCTCACACTGTCCTGTTGGTGTGCTCCCGCAGGTGTAGAGGACAGCCACCAGCATGGAAGAGGGGTGGCCTTGGCTGACTTCAATGGAGATGGCAAGACAGACATCGTCTATGGCAACTGGAATGGTCCTCATCGGCTCTATTTGCAGGGAAGCAACCAGAAGTTTAAAGTAAGATCGGAATCCTCTCAAGAATGACTTGATTAATAGACTAGGATAAGTATGTCGTTCTTAAAGCCAGCAAAAAAAAATCTGTTATAATTGTGCGACTATGTTGACCACTTGTTTCTGGTCAATCACCGGAGGATTGGATGATGATGATTGGAAGTGCAAGATTTGTGTCATTTTTGGATATGACGAATGAAGAGTCTGTAGATTGCATTTTGTAGATTATACTATAACATGCTTTCTAGCTTGCTAGCGGACCTTTATAAGGGAGAAACTGAACAATCTCAAGAAACTGATGCACCTGCTAGTTTTATGTGCTACATGACTATGACCTAAACATTTCTGTTTCTCTTGTGTTTTCTGTAGAATATTGCCACAAAGGCTTTTGCCACACCCTCTCCAATTCGCACCGTCATCACTGCTGATTTTGACAATGACAAGGAGCTGGAAGTCTTTTTCAACAACATCGCCTACAGAGGCCACTCCCCCAACAGAATCTTCAGGTCTGTCTAATCGTTGGTCGTCAAAGTTGACCCTAAAAGTAACCAGCACAGCGTCAGTGCTTCTATTGTTTCTAGTCATTGAGCTCTGAACGTGTTAGGTCAGGTAAGACCTGCAAATAAATAGTAAACACAAGAAAACAAGTCATCATAAAACCCAGACTTGCAGTGTTTTAATGTTTTTATTGTTGTTGGGGTTTTTTTTGTTTTGTTATTATGTGTTTCTCCCATTCTCAGGGACCAACAAAGCATGTAATGCAGTTGCAATGGAACTGTTTGCATGCTGATGAAACTGAGAGCTGCTCTCAAATATTCCAATCCTTTGCTTTACAGAGTAAGCAGGAGAGCGAACTCTGACCCCAAGATTGAGGAACTGAATGTAGGTGATGCTGCTGAACCTCAGGGCCGTGGCACAGGTGAGCACAACCCTCAGGGTTTACATACAATATTCCATCTGTTATGCATAATAGTACCCATGGAGTTGCATCTTACTTGCAGGTTCATAATAACAATTATTTGATTGGCAGGTGCCACGATAACTGACTTTGATGGTGATGGGATGCTTGACCTGCTGGTAGCTCATGGAGAGAGTGCAACACAGCCCATATCTGTCTTCAAAGTTAGCCAGGTCTGTCAAGTTGATATGCAATTAATAATAATAATAATAATAATAATAATAACAATAATAATAAGGTATTAAATAATACAAGACTATAAGTTATTATTCATCAATAATACCATTATCAGTATCATTATCAATATCATTTTATTCTGACAGCAGATTAACAATAATGGATTTGATTTATTTTGTCTGTTTGACCAATTCATTTTTTATCCTTAAGGAGACAAACCTTTTAAAACTGTATTAAAACCTTTTTTTGTTATCAACACAGTAATATTTATGTCTTGGAGCCCAGTTATGCTTGTGAAATGACCTATGTGTGTCTCCATCTTCCAAGGGCTCCTCCAACAACTGGCTGCGAGTCATCCCTCGCACGCAGCACGGCGCCTTCGCCCGCGGGGCCAAGGTGGTGGTCTACACCCGCCAGAGTGGATCCCACATGCGCATCATCGACGGTGGCTCCGGCTACCTGTGTGAGATGGAACCAGTGGCTCACTTTGGCCTGGGTAAGCAATCACGCACTGACCACTCCGCAAGAGAAACATCAGAATCGAGGATCTAGGATTGTGAGGCAGAGAGAGCCAGAGCTCAAGTATTTCATAGTATTCTTAATACATATGATAATGAACTTGAACCTGCCGGGACAGTCTGCAGTTCTGGTTAAAGGTATTTGATATTTGAGCTCAACTGCAAATCAAATTTTTCACACGGAAAGTGTTGATAGCTTGGTTCAACCCACTGGTTTGTTTCCCATTTGTAGACTCACGAGTCGAATGTTGACAATACCCAACAACATATACCTTAGTTCAGGAAATGTATTGGTAGTGACAAGTCCCATGCAGCTGGAAATTTTTTTCGGTGGCGTCCCCTCTCAACTTTCCTCTGATTGGTCCACAGGCAATGATGTGGTTGTCAGCGTAGAAGTCTATTGGCCAGATGGCCAGTCCATGGCCAGGGCCCTACAGGAAGGGGAGATGAACTCCGCCCTGGAAATCACCTATCCCAGAGAGGGGGAACAGGCTGTGCTGACCTCAGATGCCCAGGTAGGTTCTCTCTCTCTCTCTCTCTCTCTCTCTCCCTCCCTCCCACACACACACACACACACACACACACACACACACACACACACACACACACACACACAGTGATGTCACCTTCAGGTGGGCACTTGTCACTGCTAAATTGGTGTGACCGTGTACAGTGTGTGGGCAAACTGGTTGGTTCCCATTTAACTGCATAATGAATCACTCCTACAAGAGCTCTTTTTAAAACACTTGAGCACTTTTATGAAATCTTGAAGGAGACAGAACTGGTATTATGCTGTATCAGCCTATTATGTCTAGGCTATATTGTCCCAGTTCATTTGCCAGTGATTTTTTTGTGTTCATTTTGAATGTAAACCTGTCTAATCGGTCACTCTATTTTCTCTTTTAGTGTGGAAGTGGGTTCACTTTAAATCAAAATGGCCGTTGCACAGGTGTGGTCTATTTCCACCTTTCCCTCACAGAATACTAAAGCAATATATAAGGTGATGCTTGTCAACTGGATTTTACTAATTGTTGTTTTGTTTTATTCTCACCTATACAGGTACGAACTAGGCACCAAAGGAAGAGGACGGGCCTTAGCTTTTTAAATCAGTAGAATGTGTCCATGTGGAAATATTTTTCACATTTCTATCTTTCTGTTTCATTTATTTTCTTCCTAATTTCTGTTTCAAATGGAGGTGCTTAATGGGAGAAAATAAAGGATGATGCAATGTTTGATCTAGTTATTTTTAAAAAAGTCTATTTTGCACTAGTTTTTTTTCTCATTCTTTTGTATTAACAAACCTTAGCTCTCCACACACTAGTTTAAGAGCTGTTTGAGGCACAAGTCTGTTTTCTGTTTGAGTTGTACGGTATGTGTGCTGGACATTCTGTCAATAAACATTTTTTTTTTGTTTCAAAACAAACCAAACCCCTGAGGTGATGTTTTCAGTCTTTCTCCCAAAACAGCTGTTTCCTATGTGTTTTAACATCCCATGTTCTGGCATGTCTTTTAAAACATCCCTTTTACCCTTTGACCTTTGCCCTCTGACCTCTCTCAGACTTTAATGAGTGTAAGATGAAGCCCCCGGTGTGTCCAGAGTCGCTCCCTCTCTGCACTGATACCTATGGAGCTTACGTGTGCAGGCCCAAGAGGAAGTGTGCAGAGGGGTACAGATCTGCTCACGGTGGCAGAGCTTGTGTGGGTGAGTAAGTGGCACTGGGATTGTGCCTGGGCATCACTGGTCACTGCCTGCTCTTACCATCCACATCTGACTCGTGATCTGCCCTTAAGACCTTAAGACTAGATGTACCGGTAGATCAGGATGAAGATGAGACTCGCTTGGCATGGAACTGCATTCCACATAATTATTAGGGCTGCACGATTTGGAGATTATAAATGTTATATATATATATATATATACACTATAATTGTTGCTTTAAATTGAGCCACTTCTGTTTGGGGAGTATGTCAGGTGCATAAGAAGCAAGGCACTCCTGTTTGGTGAGCTTCACTGTCTGCCACACATGGAGAATGACATGAATATAAAAATCATAGATGTGACCACTATCGTTGGGACAGAGTTGCTAGCTGCAATTATCTATGTGTATTAGTTCAAATTGAGATTTTGATTAAAAAATCGATTGATTGTGCAGCCCTACCAAAAATACTGGCATACAGTGCATACAGTATACACAATTTTGTTCTCGGTTCAGAAATGCCTGTTTGACCACCCTCTTCCCTGATACCCACTCCAGCTGGCCTGTTCCCATGCAACGCTCACATGTTCCTGTCTCGGCCCCGTCCACTACTCTATCCCATAATACCCTTCATCATTGTCATTCCTTGACTCTTGAAGTTTATCCCTGTCTGCCTCTTCCTCTCCTGTCCCTCCTGCCTTGTAGCTGTGCCTGGAGGACACAGGAGCAGTTCTCCCCCTCAGCTTCAGCCCTCCCTGTTGGGGCTTCTTTTGCCCCCTGGGTCCCTGATGTTGGGGCTTCTTTCGCCCCCTGGGTCACTAACGTCACTTTGACACCATGTTGTCCAAGTAGTCTGTACACGAATTAAGGGCTCTTGACATGAATGGGCCACTGGATAACATCAGGCTACCAGTAAGTTGGCTTTGACCATTTGCATGCCCATACAGTATATACAACACACATATTATATATATATATATATATATATATATATATATATATATATATATATATAGTTATCAAATGCAATGATCTTCCTCCTCTCATTTTCAGGAGGATCGGATCTGTTTCTGGCTAAGGGCTTTTTTAATTTTCCTGATTGCATGACTTTGCTGATAGAATGCTGCCCCTTGGTTAGACAAGGTGAGTCTTCAGTCCTACTTGGAGCTGTGTGTATACTGTATAGACTCAGGTCATGTGGCTTTACATGTGGCTTTTCTCTATATAATGTAGAAGAACTGGTGTACCTGATTCCCTGTGTGTGTGTGTGAGTGTGTATGATTGTCTTTGTGTGAGTGTGCTTATATGAGTCAGTCAGTCAGCAGACTTATTGATCAACTGATCAAGTGCCAGTTTGGATTAAAGCTGCAGTTGGCAAGATTTTTTTGATCTTATTCACTGAAACCGACACTATGCTCCGACAGAACAACATAAATCAGCCAGTTTTAGAAAAAAAAACTGCACTTCTACCTCCACCTAGAGCCTGTTATTTGTTTTGCAAAAATCCACAGCTCCCAGTTCTTCTGGTCCAATCAGAGCAGGCCTGTGTGAGATCTGACTGTCAGAGTCTGATCTGACAGAGTTGTAAACATTCAAAATTTTGGCTAATTCCCCTCAATCTGTCAGACTTGCCAACTGCATCTTTAAATAAAGTTAAATGAACTATGCCGCATGGATCTCATTTGATGGCTGTAATGTTACACAAAACAGAGACTAAAGCACAGTGCACTAAATAAAACATCAGCCTACTATACTTTCAGAATTCTAGCACTATTTATTTATACAAACAGATCATTGATACAATCTAACACTCTTGTGTATATTATTCATCGTTATTTTGTAATAATACAATTACTCAAACTGTTGGATAATAAAGAAGTCAGATGTATCCCTTAATGTGTTGACTTCATTTTGTGCTATCATCACGAAACGCATACTCCAGCGTATATATTCAATTTGATAAATAACTTTATGTTATGACCTAAAAACGAATGATGTTTGTGCTGAAATAGGCTGCACGCTTTATCTCAGTACAATTCCATTACACTTATTCCCCATGACTCCACCAGTCAGATAAAGGACTTAGACATTTTTGACTTGAAACAGACGTGACACAGGACAACAATGTCAAGTTAATATATGACAAAGATAACTGGGTAGAAAGCTGTATCACTATCAGTCACAGTCCACACCAGCCCCACTGGTTGGCTCTGAATCAGGTCGTAGAACGTGGCTTAGGTCCTGCTGCTTTTGTTTACTGTACTGTAGATTGCAGATTTGTCCTCAGATCTATAGGAAACAAAATATGAGAAGTTACATTTTAGTTAAAAATTAAGATTGTTCTCTGCTAATTGCACATCAAATAATTTCAGAGAAACTACTGATGTAGCCAGACAATATTGTGGGAACATTCAGTGAAAACAACATCATTTGTTTGCTTCCAAGAATCAGTAAGATGGATATGAAGCAATGGTGGAATTTTAAAGGAATTATCCGGAGTAAAATGCACTTTAGATCGATTTACGGATGATTGGGAGTACATACGTTGAGTTGACATCCAAATCATGTCATTCGGATGTGTTTTGAGAAAGTTCGATGTTACCGTTTTTAGTCAAAGCTCGTTAGCGTGGAAGTGAGAAGGGCATATTATTTTGCCGCTACAAAACGCTACTTTTATACCTCTTCTACAGTTCCAAACAACATTGCACTTACGTGGTAGTGAGTAGAGGGTCCCTAAAGCCAAACTGAAGTATCCCGAGGTCTTTATGTGGTCGGATAGAGAGTCCAGAATGAATTTCATCAAGCCAGCACCTTTCCGGAAATGTTGCCATCTTTGCTGTCATCTTTAGGGGAAAGTCCGTAGGAGTCGATTGCCAAGTGTGCTCTGGAAATTCACAATTTTGTCGCCGTTTAAAAAAAAAAAAAAAAACATAGTCCAGTCCATACAACTTCATTTCAATTTCAAAAGAAATACTGGACTATGTTTTTTTTTTTTTTTTTAATGGCGACGAAATTGTGAATTTCCAGAGCACACTTGGCAATCGACTCCTACAGACTTTCCCCTAAAGATGGCAGCAAAGATGGCAGCAAAGATGGCAACATTTCCGGAAAGGTACTGGCTTGATGAAATTCATTCTGGACTCTCTATCCGACCACATAAAGACCTCGGGATACTTCGGTTTGGCTTTAGGGACCCTCTACTCACTACCACGTAAGTGCAATGTTGTTTGGAACTGTAGAAGAGGTATAAAAATAGCGTTTTGTAGCGGCAAAATAATATGCCCTTCTCACTTCCACGCTAACAAGCTTTGACTAAAAACGGTAACATCGAACTTTCTCAAAACACATCCGAATGACATGATTTGGATGTCAACTCAACGTATGTACTACCAATCATCCGTAAATCGATCTAAAGTGCATTTTACTCCGGATAATTCCTTTAATCTTTCGTTTCATCACAATTTATGTGAACAGAAAGTTGCCTATCAGGAAGCAATACTAAATAGAGGAATAAGCTCCTTGGTTTTGTGAATGAGTTTACTATAGGCTTTTAAACCTTGTGCTACCATGAGTAGTTTGCTACCTGATCCAATCCCCAATACAATTTGAGCTGAGATTGCTTTATTTAAGATTAAATAATCCAGATTTAAGATTTAATGACCCAATGGATTTTTTTTTTTTCACATTTGGTACTGGAATGCACACACATGCGTTGCCAAGCTAGAGCTGAATATTCCTAGGTTTGGTGTAATACACAAAAATACCCACTGGGTGGCAGCACTGGGCTGAGAGAACTTCACTGTGGAATACTCCACATCCTCGCGCTGTTTGGGGGGTTTGGGCTGTCGGATGTTGCCGTACACAGGTCCTTCACGCCCTTTGGATCCACTGAATTGAATGCTGGCGTAGTGAACATCTTCATATGCTGCACAAGCTGCCTGTGATGGGCCAGCAGTCATAGCCACTGCTGAGATGGTGGCGTTCACAGCATTGGCATCGCTCTGGTGAGGAGAGAGAGAGAGAGAGAGAGAGAGAGAGAGAGAGAAGAGGGAACTAAGAGATAAAGCTTTGAGGACAAACATCAGTTTGGATTGGGTTAGGTGTAAAATAAATAAATACATTTTCAAAATAATCTAAAAACAAAAATATGCTGAATATACCCTGTGTACAAGAGATAAGAGATGATCCACACACCAAAGAGCTCCCATTTTATTATTATTATTTATTTATTTGCAGTGATGTTTTGAGCCCCTATGGCTTTTCCTCAGACTAGGATTAGATAGGCCTACCAGTCTGAGCCGTCGGGGCTCAAAACCTCACTGCACATGATATACAATAATTAAAAAAAATAATAATTGTAAAAACTTTAAAAAAAAGAAAACCTTAAAGGCGCTCTAAGCAATGTTGGGTAACGTCACTGGGTAATAGGGCTCTTCTTGTAGGAGGTTTACCACTTACTCTGAGTTAATTTACCCAGGTTTGTCACCAAACCACGTACTTGGAATAACCCCCTAGTTGGACCAAGTCAGATCAACTCTTATCTCTCGTATACTAATATGCTAAGTTTAGATCCTTCACCCATCCAAATGGCTTCTGGGATGTGCATGGCACACTGTTTCTCTATCTGGAGTACTACCCTGTATGACCTGCCCACCTCTGTGTCCTCCTGTTGGGACCTTGTCCCAGAACCTGATGGGCGTCTCTTCTTTCGGATTCTAGATACAAGAAACACAAGTTACACTGATATCATGGCAGCATTGCATTGTAATACTATGCTCTAAAGCTGTCACAACAATAGATGGATTCTAATGTATTTCAGCATTTACCTCAGCCAGAGGAGTCCAAGCAATATCAGTATGGGAATCAGTATCACAATTAAAATGACTTCAGCTGCCAAGACCATGGAGCTATCCTGGTTCCCTGTGAAGATGGAGACAATATCAATAGCAAAGAATGGAACACATCTACAATGGGGTAACAATCAGTTTAGAGGTAAAGTGACAATGTCATTTCCTCACAGTATAAAACATTTTTAAGAAGTTTTAAATTGAGTTTTTTCTTGAAATTAGATCTTAGTTCTAGATTTGAAATTGACATTGATCAGTCTATGAGATTAGTTAACACTTAAAACTCACCCGCTAAAAGGATTTGAACTTCAGTAGAGTTCTGAGAGCCTATTTCATTCTTAGCCTCACAGTAGTAAAGTCCACTGGTATCAGAGGTCACATTGAAGCTGATGCTCTCCCCTGTGCCCCTGATAAGAGCTTCAGCCCCACTCTTCATATACCAGGTGTGGTTGTGCACTGGTGGGTTGGCATCACTGCTGCAGGTTAGAGTCACTGTGGTGCCCTCAGACAGATCACCAGAGAGGCTAGCAGATACTGATATGCTCTTTGGGGAGTCTGGGTTAGGTCAACACAAGAAAGAAACAGCCTCATCATTTGCCCACTGAAAAAGATTAACAACCTCATATCACTTGTAAAAGGTTCTATGCTATTTTCTATATGTATCACTGTAAACATGTTAGAGAAAGATGAAGTTATTCACTTAAGATGACGTTAGTCACTGAGATGACCAAGAATGGCACATATGAACACTTAATCATCTTTGGTGAACCAAAGCTAGAGACAATCATCAATACTGGACTGACAAGGATGATTAGCATTAGTAACTGATTTTCCATCTATCCTGAACCAGCTGAAATAGTCTTACTCACATCTGATGTTCAGGAGTGTCACATCCGTGCTTTTCACGCCAATATCATTCCGGGCTTCACAGTAGTAATGACCTCTGTGTGCAGTGCTGGTGTTGGTGATGCTGTACTTCAGTCCTGTTGCCACCTGTGCGGTTTTGTCTCCACTCCTTCTGTACCAGGTGTAGTTGTGCACTGGAGGGTTAGCATCACTGCTGCAAATCAGAGTCACTGAGTCGCCCTCCACTATTTCCCCGGAGGGTCTGACTGACACTGACATGTCCTTCGGAGCATCTACATTAGAATAGATAAATACAGTAATATCCTACAAATGTTGTGCAAGTTTGTCCTTTTTTTTTAAACTTCTACTGTAGTGAAGAAGCTGAATCAGAACTTCTACTTTTACCACTTACTACACTTATCAAGTGTGTGTGTGTACATTTTGCCCCCTCTGCTCAAGGTAAACACACATGCAGTAATAGAGAATATTGGCTTACATCTGACACTGAGGGCCGCAGCTGAGGAAGGGAGATTCCCATGTCCTTGTACAGCACAGGAGTAACTGCCTGCATCCTCACTGCTGACAGGGTTTAGATGCAGCTTGTTGCCTGTGCTGGACTGTTGGTTCTTTATGCGCTGTCTGTTCCTGAACCAGATGAAGGTGGGATTCTCACTCAGGGTACACACAGTGCTGCAGGTCAGTGTCACTCTCTCTCCCTCCGTAGCTGTTGTAGGATCCACTTTCAGTTGTACATCTTCAGGGAGTAAAAAATGTATGTTTGATTCTGACACAAAATGATCAAAGGACTAAAATGCAATTAAATGTAGTTACAGAGTAATAAACATGCTTTGCAAGAGTCACCTGTGACCGAAAGTCTGATGCCAGATATTCTTGTTATCCAGCTTCTGTGTAGACTTGTGTAAAACCTGAAGTGGTAAACACCAGAGTGATCATATGAGAGGTTGTCTATGTTCAGGCTGCAGTCAGGATATCTGGAGTTGCTGTGTCCTCTGACTCTCTTACTCCTCTCTTCATACCACTCTCCCCAATAGAAATGACCCCATGGATAGTAATATGTGCAGGGCAGGACCACTGATGCCCCTTTAAGACCACAGACTCGTGTAGAGGAGTAGGTCACACTGGGTCCACACAGCACACCTGAAACACAGTTTCTCCATTACAATTGAATGATAGCATATTACTGTATTTAATAGCCACCCCTATAGATAGATATTTATACAACAATTGGGTTCTATGGAACTATTTATTTGTTTCTGATTGGCCGAGAGACGTTCCATGAGTTGGAATATCCCTGGACATTTCAACTCAGACTCAGCACAGCTAATAATAAATCACTCCGCGATAGAATGCGAAGATTTGACACCCAGCTCTCCACTATTTCAAGCAATGGGTTACTCCTTAGCAAACCATAGCGAAACAGTGCTTCACCACATCTGTGGATTAACTCAACGAGATTAACTCATCTGTGGAGTCAACTCAATGTAAGTAAGATAAACGAGGATGCTAATTGTTCTCAGCATTGCCAGCACTGTGTATAATATGATTGTCACTTGGAGGAGACTTGTAGATAACTAACGTTAGCATAATTAGCTAACCGCTGCTAACGTGCTAGCATCGTCACGTCAGGCTGTGCACAGTAGTGTAACATTTATTCACTATACATTAATAAAGTTGAGTGGTTCTGCAATGTAGACTATGTTTCCGTGTTTTTGCAGTACCATGTCCCTTACATGACATGGCCCAGTGTCCTTGTAACATGCATGCAGCAAACATAGATATGAATGTGATTTCAACATTTCTTTCAAGAAGACATGTAAACCACAAAGACCCGTAACGAGAGGGGTCTGGAATGTTGGTTACCTAGCAACCAAGACGCTGTCTATTGAAAAGGGAACTATTTTTTGATGCGTAAGAACGATGTCGAAATTAACATTTTTAAACAATAATGGGGTGTTTTCAGATTATTTAGTTTGTGGTAGAATTGTTGTATAAAAGCAATATAGCACTCGTGATCGTGGGATTGGGGGGGGTAGAAGTGCAGTAGAACAGGGGTTTAGTAGATTAAGTGGCAAGGGCTGCATAAGAAAGGTGGGGGAGAATTGGGGGGGGGGAACAAGGAGCACCCAAGAGGGGGGAGGGGGGGGGGGGGACAAGGAGCACCCAAGAGCAACAGGGCAAGGAAAAACCAACAAGGAGCACCCAAGAGCAACAGGGGCAAGGAAAAACTCCCTTACCAAGGAAGAAACCTTGGGCAGATCCACGGCTCAAGGGGCTAACCCAACTGCCAGGGGTCTTGGTGTGTGTGTTGGGGGGATGACAGGGGAGATGGGATAGTGTGCTGTGTATGTGGGGAGAGGGCAGTGTGCAATATGTGTGTTGGAGAAGCTTCCTAATGAGACAATGTGCTGTGTATTGGGGGGGGGGGGGACAGTGCGCTGTAAGTATGTTGGGGATGTGTGTTGGAGAAGCTTCCTGATGAAATAACGTGCTGTGTATGTAGGGGAGGGGGGGGGGGCAGCGTACTGCAAGTATGGTGAAGGGACTTACTATTGCAAGCAGAGTACTGTATGTATGATGTATGTGAGTGATGAAGATGTGTGTGTGGGCGGGAGGGGAGTGTAGCAGTGACTGTGTGTGTGTAGTGTGTGTGTGGGTAGGTAAGTGTGCTGTTGTATGTAGAGGATGTGTGTTGAAGAAGATCCTGAAGACAATGTGCTGTGTATGTAGGGAGGGGGGGGGGGGGGGGGGGCAGTGTGCAGCAAGTAGAGGAGGCTTACTGTAGCAAGCAATGTGCTGTATGTATGTGAGGTGATGACAGTGATGATGTAAGTGTGTGTGTGCCAAATAAATAAATCTGCTTCTATATTATTATTTAGCATGAGTATTTTAGTGTATGAATATACAGTTAAGATCATAATTATGCATCTACATGCCAAATTTGGATTTAATTTTATTGGATTTGTTTCCATGTTTCATGTTTTGCCTCATGGTCTTTCAAGGCAGAATAAATCTTGGTCACATGAAATAAAAAATAAAAAACATTAAACAGAATTAGGCATGGGTATGAATAATTTAGAATTTTAAAAATAACAACAATAACAACAATTAACAAAGTGGCTCGTGCGTAAAAAAATTGTGTGTTGTGGTGATCTTTAAAAAAAATTAGCAACATCTCACCTGACTGCCACAGAAGACACATCAAAAGAAATATGTGTACGGTTCTCAGAATCATTGCTGCAATGATAATATATCTTAATATCAACAACAAACTTTTACTTAGTCCATTCGTCCTTTGATTGTAATGGATTACTCATTTATAGTTGTTCAGACTCTCTGAGGGGCATACATTATGCTGCAACACTGGAGTACAATGGTGGTGTTGACAAATGGAAACAAATGTCTAACATAACTCTAAGCATGTTTGTTTTTAAAGTTTCATTCTCAGCATCAGGGATATCTCTAATGCCTATACCACAACTAGCACCAGTGTATACACGAAGAAAGCATACATAAACACACTGAACTCTGAGAAGGCTGTAAAAACTAACAACAACAACAATCTCAATAACTATCTACAGTAATCAATCTAATAACAATCTCTTCTAAAACAAATAAAATACATTTCAATCACACAAACGGACCCTTCTTAACACTGGAAAAAGTAAAACAGCTCTTATTGGTTGTGCCTCACTCACCTTCATTGACCCCGGCTCAGAGAGAGAAAACTGAACGGTCTGTACAAACTTGACGAGAGAGATGATGATGTAACGCCACCATTACTCTTTTCTCAATTTAGTGAAGAAAGATTAGACGGCACCTCAATGCAATCCAAGCTCAGCTGTTTGAATCCGGTAAAAATCCTTATGTACTAACTATAATTGCACACATGCAAGATGTGTCAGGAGATATTTATGGTATATGGACATTTTGATATCTGTTGATATAACAGGTTACCTTCTCCTTTTTACACACACACACACACACACACACACTTAGCATAGGAAGTAGAAGTTATGGGTTGCCCAGTTACCAAAGGCTTACAGTTGCTTACGCCATGCTCAACAGGAACTGGAGACTGCAAGTCACAGTGAGGAGTAGTACAAAGTTGCGTTATTCTGTGTACCACTAGATTGCAAGTATGGAAAAGCTTGCTAAATGCATCTTGATAGTTATGCACAAAATGCCATGCAATTTTGTCATTAACTGGACTAGACAAAATAATAGTACAAACAATGTTACTTGAACCGTATTTGCAAAAACTCCATTCATTTTCCCATAGAGATTTTTTTCTTCCGAACCAGGAAGTGTTAAAATTCTAACGCTAAAACTACAAGCTTCCGGGTGGCTATCACACTCTACTCTTTAATTATTGAGCACAAATTAAGTATACAGTCACATGTCATACAATACAAACAGGTCAAGTATGCCAGGGGAGATACAAATATATTATATTGTATATATAATTAAACAGAAAGATAACAACTCAATTTACATAGGGGATTTGAAAAGTCCAAATAGTGTGTGGGCTCTAACAGCCTTATTACTGCAACAGGCTATGCTACCACACTCTACTGGAGAGACAGAGTGGCAGAGTGGCAGACGGTGTTTTGAGGAAATAAGACAGATGTTGGATTTATTCACAAATTATAGAGACCATACTTAGCCTAATAATTAAACAAAATTGGGTGCATATTATTAATAATCTTCACTGTTGTCAAGCTCTTGAATGAAATATAAAGCCTTATTTCAACATGCTGTTTGTGTTCATTTCGGTCGGGCGGGATAGTGGGCTGGTGTGCGCCGCGCAAAGTGATCGCATCCTGGGATATCCTTTACAAACCCCACAAACTTAAGTGTCATTTTGCTTTCATAAAGTTAAACTACAAATTATCTGCGGTGTGTCTATAACAGATCTTTTCCTCTAACCTTAACACATAGGTGCATAACCAATGTGTTTGTCTCACCGATGACACCAACGTGGCTATTTCCTCAACAAGATGGCCATTTCAATTGCTTTGACCTTGTAAGATTGATATGATGTACAATCGCGTGCCAAATTATGTGTTCTATATTGTTCCTGCTCTGGAACTCACACAGCGTGGGGTCAGGAACTGAGGTGTGAGAAACACTAATGTTTGTAGAATCGGTATGGGGGCAGGCCTCTGAGAACCATCCCATGTAAGGGGGGGGGGTTAATTAAAGAACAACAAAAGATGACCAGACCTGATGGAATTAGCAGCCTAACTCATTTAACATGTATAGCATGATGGCAATATAAAATCATCACAGCTAACAATGGTATATTGCTATGATTAAAAGTAATGGATTAGGCCCCAGCCGTGGCGCAACTGGCTGGGGCACCTGCACCGTACGCCGGCGACCCGGGTTCGAGATATGTATATTGGCAGGGTGCTTAAAGCGATGGTTCAGAGTAATTTCACCCTAGGGTCCTTTGCACCATGACCCCGAGCCAAACACCCTCCCAGAACCTGTTTTCCCTTTGTCGAACCCTGGTCAAGTAGCGCTGTCAGAAACTAATGAGTTTCTGCAGTCGTAATGGTACCAACTTTTATCTTGAAAATTACCCCACTAATAATGCCCTGAATGGTATGAAACTTCTACAGTAGTACAACTATGTTCTTTACTCATAAAACGAGGCATTGAAAAGTTTGTAAGTACACCAGGAGTTTATTTAAATAAAACTTGCCTGATGGATGCTACTATCTGCTACTATACCGCTGCGTCAACGTTACTTCCGTGATTTGGGAAAAGCCTGTAAAAGTCCTGGCAGGAAGCATGCATAAGGATGTAGATCCAGGAATGCACTAATATTTTGTTCGTAGTACCAGTTTGCAACAATTATTAGTTAACACTAAGTTGTAAACACTTCGGAAAAAAAATATTAAAAACTGGATATACCAAAAAACTTTTTCCCATTAGTTTACACCTTGAGCAAAATTTTCACTCATTAGTTTCTGACAGCGCTACTCAAACCAGGGTTCGACCAAGGGAAAACAGGTTCTGGGAGGGTGTTTGGCTCGGGGTCATGGTGCAAAAGACCCTAGGGTGAAATTACTCCGAACCATCGCTTTAAAGGGACACCAGGCAATGTTTTCGTGTTAATTAATCATCTTCATAAGTCGGTACAGTGGGCATCGCTTTCAAATGACCACTTCAGTCGCGCATTACCAGGCGTGAAGCTGCGTGAAGCTTTAGTACCACTTTCAGCCACTGTGCGTTGCTCTGCCACTGTACATCGCTCTGCCTGCCGCCCCTACTGAAAAAGCAGGAGACTTGCGAGAGTAATCCCAGCCTACGAATTCAATAACAAAATAAATCATGCATAATTAAACATTACCTCGATTTAGGCTACTTGGGTATGTCTTAAGGCTTGACTACACGGTGGTAATGAAAATCAAAATAGAAATTTGCTGTCTACATTATTGTCAGTGTTGGGGGTAACGCAGCTACGCAAATCAAAACAGTGGTGTGATAATTGAGCCAGTAGAGAAATAACTGTTCAGAATTAATCTGTAGCCTTGGGTAGGCTTCTGCAGAAAACAATGTTGTTGCCGATTTAATACTATCTGGCGACGTTTTTAACAGGCTACACTGTAAAAAGTTTAACGTAAAATTTACAGCAACTTGCTGGCAGCAAATAACCAGCAAGTTGCTGTATTTCACTATACAGTACACCTACTGTATATGAAATCACAGTACCTATGCCTGATACTGTAAATGCAAACTACAGTAGTACTACCAGTGCTGTAATGTATACAGTATTGAATTGTCTACCGTATTTTTAATCACAGTACTTATGGATCATACTGTAACTTAGTACAGTAGTAATACCAGTGCTGTAATATTATATACAGTAATTTTGGGAAATTCATATCCTGCTTTATCTACAGCCAGGATAAATTTCACTAGGCCTAGGTATGGTTTAGGCTACACAAACTTGCATAAATAACCATTGACAACTTGTTATCAGTTTGAAAAGCAAGTACATTTATTCACTTTTTTTCCCGTTTAGAAATTCTCGTGTGCTGCATCCTAACGTTAGACCAACGGTTGCAGTCAGCCTGATCCACCACCAGTAGCAGAGTGAAGCAGCACCTAGCAGAAATAGAAGAAAAAAAGATAAACAGTGTTAGATAACAATTTTCAACTGAACCTGAAGGCTACTTACAAGTGAAACTTTAGAATAATCATTTATATATATATACTGTATGTTTTTTGAGTTTACTGTCAAAATGCCAGGCTGAAGATGGTGTTAGCATAACTCAGTTTCGCAAGGTATATTTAGCTGCTAACGTTAGCCAGCTGGGTGAGCTCATTGATGATATTTGCTTGCAGCAACACATAGATATATGTATATTACGATGAGTTAACGTTACATAAGTTAGCTGGTAGCAGCTAAACCTCCACGTTAACGTTAACCAGCAGCACATCATCTTCAGCCTAACATTGTGACAGTAACATACTAGGCCTAGCACTACTAGCGAATGTTTTATATAAATTATATGAATATAATAAACTGTAACTTACTGAGAACTAAGGTAGGCCTAATATAAACGAGACTGCCAAAATGTTAACGTAACATAACACATTAACGTTAATGCCACCTTCACAGCAACAGCAACTATGATAGCTAGCCTAAAGTTACTTAGTTGATCCAACAAGCATGGATGAGTCTGTAAGTTAGACAGTACAACGTACATAGACTGTACACATGCCCGAATTTAATGTAGTACAATTTCACAATGAAACATTAACGTTACATAAATAAATGCTTGCTTACCATTAAGGTGGAGCTGCGAACTTGACAGAGTGCTGAACACCGTTGGTCTGACTCTGACTGAACTGTTGCTCAAAAATGATCTCCCGCCGCCGGACAGTTCAAACGTCGTCGCGCGGTGCACGTTTCAATCACCACGTCAAAATTTCCCAGTAAACCATAAATCCATGACTTTTCAATATCTTTTCAAAATGATGATTTGGGTGGAAAATCAACGTAATATCAATGTCACCTTGCTATCTGGGAGCTTAACTTTGTATTTATGTGCAAAAAGAAAACAGAAAACCCCAACTGATTTTCCGCCATGTTTTTTCAAAATTTTCAAAAAGCTGACAAGTGAGGGAGGAGTCAGATTTATTACTGTGTTATGATTCGCAGCAAATGTTTATTACTGTAGTTTGACCATTTTTGACCATAATTCATAGCGAAACTACAGCAACATACTGTATTCACAAATACAGTACACATTTTTCTCAAAAACAGCAGTGATGCTGTGAAAATCACAGAATCTTGTTACAGTGTACGCAATAGAGGCTTAGACAACTATATCCCACGTCTTGGTTTCTTAAATTAATTTGCCCTATACGTTGACTGCAATGTAGTAAATTGACTGCTTGACATGTCATTTTTATTTTTCTGTACAATAAACAAATACATCTGCTTTATGCCGCAGAATTACATTCATATTTGGCTGACTTCTGCAGACGCGCAAAAAAACACTGCCAGGCCATCCTTAAAAAATATTTTCGTTTGCCGTAACCCGACCGACTCTGTCAATTTAGAACCGACCCAAATAATGATTTTGCAATAGAACGACGAGCAGAAAAAATGCTGATAGATTGGGTGATCCTACTGCTCACGTCTTGGATCATCGTCATACAAGCTGATCAATTTTTACCACTTGTTGCAGCAGTGCGATTTTATCCCCCTTTCTACAGGCTGTCTCTGTGCCTCCGCTCCTTAGCAGATACATTTTGATATAGTCTGCGTGTGAAATAGTTTCGTGAGATGTAGGCCTACATGATATAGGCTATGGCCGTTTTATAGCGTGTTGGCAAGTAACATTTTAAATGAGGCCTACCCTACAACTTGTTAGGCTACACCAGTGCGCCCAAATGGCATACCTCGAGTCCAATATAGTGATGGGACAACCGACTCTTATACGCAAGTCGGTTCTACCGGACGGTCGTTGGTTGGCCTACCGATAATTAATAGATTCGGTCATCGGTTCGCGCGACGGGGGGGTGTTATATAGCGCGTTACTTCCCCCGCCATATCGCTCCAAGACATGTAGCCTCAATGTGCAAATGTCATGCTCTCCATGTCTCTGAAATTAGCTGACATACACACTCATATTGACCTACACTAGACTCAAGAACTGCCCATAGTTAGCCTACATTCGGTCTTGTTCAGCTGTGCGTGCGGTTCCTCGAGCCTACCAATAGCCTATTCACTTCTAACATTTAACTTAACTACCAAGATAACATAGCCTATGTCATATAATATTTCCCCCCTTTGTAATTTAGGATATGAATTTCAATGAACAATTCCAAGATGCACGAAACTAAAGGCTTTTGGGATCAGTTGATAACTCAACTTACCAAGAACCTAGACACCCGTTTGATTACTCATGCATTAGCACAGTTACGGTCTAACCTGTTGTACAGTCCTCGTGACAGCCTACCAACAAACATCTCATTTAACATTACTACCAAGATGACGTGTATTTGTATTTTATATCCATTGGTAATGTAGCCTATGAACCTCTATGTAGGCTACACAATCACCTAAGATGCACGAGAAATAAATAGGTTTCTGCGATCGGTTGATAACTCAAACTTGCGATAACACCTGTGTGATTACTCATACCCTCGGTTACGGTCTCCTTCAGTAGCCTGCGCGCGGTCACTTCGTGAACCTACTATGATGAAGCCAGCAACATTCACCTCTCTTTAACTTTCTAACTACAAAGATAACATGACGTGTATTTGTAGGCTATGTGATGAACTTCCCCATCGATATATGAATGGCCATGAACACAAGCGTCTACGATGCATTAAAAACAAGGCATGGTTAATAACTTGCCGCGAACCTAGACAACCGTTTTGATTACATAGACTCATAGCCTATACCTCGGTTACGGTCTCGTTTAGTAGGTATAGCCTGATGCGCGGTCTCTTCGTGACAAACGAAGCCAGCAACATTTAACTTTATAACTAGGCTACCCAGATAACGTGTAGCCTATTTGAAGCTTATGTGATGTACTTCCCCATCAATAATGTGTAAATTGCCATGAACACGATCATCTACAATACTAGAATAAGGCTTGGTTAATAACTAACTTGTCGAGAACCTAGACCGTTTGATAACATTAAGACTCACCCTCGATTACGGTCTCGTTCAGCCTGGCACGGTCTTCGTGAGGCTAAGCAACATTCACTTCTCTAACATTTAACTTTATAACTTTAAGATAATATGACGTGTAGGCTAATATGAGATGTAGGCCTACTTCCCCATCGATAATGTGTGAATTGCCATGAATAAATAATCTAGGCTACGATGCACCAACAAGGCTGGTATGAATCAAACTTGCCGAGAACCAAGACAAGATAAAGGGTACAGCGGTTGTTGCACGGTTACATTCGGTCTCATTCTGTCTCCTCGTGACAGCCTGCAGCCTAGTCATTCACTCCTAAGCATTTATTTAACATGACTACTAAGATAACAGGCCTATGTGTATTTGTAGGTATGTGATATAATACTTTCCCATCGATCAAATTTCCATGAACATAAGCATCTAGTTTGCACTAGAAAGGCTTATGTGATCGGTTGATCACAACTTGCCGAGAACCTAGCGAACTGTTTGACTCGTGTGGCAGCCACGGTTACGAGGCCCGGAGAACCTAGCGAACTGTTTGACTCGGGGCCCGTCCACACACGGAGACGCTTTTTAGGTTAAACGCAGAGGCTTTGCTTCGTCTTGGCCAAGCGTCCAAACGAATCCTGTAAACGCACTGCCCGAAACCGCACTTTTCTGAAACCTGGTCCCAGAGTGGAGAAATCTGAAACCGTAGCCCGTTTGAATTCGTTTAGACAGCGAAACCGCACATCCTGCTTGCGTATCGATGATGTCATTGCCACACCTCAGCTGCCCTGGACTTGCACTTATAGTATTGCCTAACAATACTAGTTTTCATACATGACATTACCTACGATTACACTCCGTAAGATAAATATCACAACTGGTGCTGCGCAGCGCCGATAGCTTATGACTTGGTGGACTGAACACTGTTTTTTCCCGGTGTTTTTTAATGCATTCTAGCTACTGTCAGTGACGCGAGAGAACTTAAGTTATTAGGAAAGTGCGGTGTAAGTTTAGGTTTAGGCTACATTAATTTGTGCGTAGTGCCAGTGTCATTCATTTATTTTACATGTGTTACAACATATATACATGCATTCAGTCGAGTGAAATCAGATATAAGCATTCAAAGACACTTAGAACTCACGTTAAGCCGATGGTAGCACACTGAATGCAAATGCGCGATTTGATGCAGGCAAACGTATTGACTGTTACTAACGAAGGTTTTATAGCAATATTATAAATGTGGCGACAGAATAGCCTAGAACTTGGGTAAGCCTTGCGTTTAGTAGCCTAATTGCGGTGATAGCCAAAACTAATGTGAATCACGGACTATCCTACAACCAAAGAAAGTAAAGGTGATTAGTAGGCCTACCTGCGTTAGCCAAATAAAGGACGGGACTGCACCCTTCACAAACCGTAAAATAAAGTTTATTAGTTTTACAGTTGACAGTTCACCATCAGTCCACACAAACAATTCTGGTTTCCTTACACTAGCCATTTCGTCATAGCCTATTCTGTCTGTTTGTAAAGCACAAACTTTGGTCAATTTCTGTAAAGAAACAGTGCCACCTATAGGCCTGGGGTATGAAGTAACGTGTTGAGATGGATCCGTTTGGACGCAAATATTCTTGATGCGGTTTCAGGGAAGACGGAGGAAAAAAAGATCGGTTTCGTATGTGTGGACTAGCCCTCGTTTGAGGCCCAGAGCCATATACAGGCTCATCATAGTTTGACTGATTATACTACCACTCCACTCCAGTAGAGGCGCTAATAAGCGATACGATGAAAGAGTAGCGACGAGAACACACGAGCACAGCCAATCAAGCCAGTGTTGCTCTGTATGTGAAAATTAATGATGTTAGGAACACTGAGTCGGTTTTTGACGTTTGGCACTCGATTCTCCCGGCTCAGTGACACGAACCGGGTTATTTAACCGACACTTCGGTCAGTTCGTCAACACTAGTCCAATATGCGGGCACCCCTGGCTGCAGCTTGCAGATCGGGCTGGGCTCAATGTGGGGCAGAGCGCAACGTTGAGCTCAGCCCAAAATCAGCTCGTCATTCCCTGCTGACCTCTGTGTCCGTCTATTTACCCGGACTCGGAGTTTTTCTCAAGGAAGAATGCTTAACTCTATAAAAGCGTATCCTCCTTAAACTAGCCTACTGCCAACGTTAATCAGTGTGTGTTGTGTAGTGGGGTGGGTGCACTAATGAGCCCAACCAACTTATGTGTTCCGTCAGTGGTTCGACTGCACAATTATCACAATAGCACAAGTAGAATAGACAAGGGATGGGAAGGATGGCCGTAAGCTTTAATTTCCCCAGCACCTCTCAAGCCAATAGGCCTACACGGTTCCATGAATGATCAAGGCTATAATCTGTTTCAAATCTTAATGATTTTATGAGTTCTCCCTGCTTACTGAAAGTCGCTGTGTGAACCTGCGTGACGTTAGTGCGAAATAGAATGCGAAATATTAAAATAATCGCATCGGACTTGGTGTGTACACTTTGAGTGCGAAAACTTCGCACACAAATTTTTCGCATTTTCGCATTGTTATTTCGTATCGTATGGTGTGTAGGCCTACGGGCCTTAAGAGTGAGTGAGTCTTCGTTGCTATGGATGACGTTATTACTCATGCACGAGCTTGACTGAAGTGACCACCTTGATTGGCTGATGCCCCCCCTGCCCCCCAGTCAATGTGAATCGGGTGGTCAGTTAATAGGCTATGCCGAATAGTTTTCAACATTTTGAATATTAGTGTCGGGTGAATTAGGAAATGTTCTCAAAGTAGCCTTATGGCTGAAAGCTGCTTGGGATCCCCCCTGTCAAGCAATATAACCATACAAACGCGAGCACTCATTGTTTCAAAAGAAGTAAATTTGGCTTTGTCAGAACTGAGCTGTGGACGACACGGCACGGCATGCCCAATTGAAAATAAATTAACGCAACGCAACACAGACCCCGCTTCTCTCGCGTCAGTCACTGACATGAACGAAACACAGAACCCGAATTCTCTCACGGCAGTCACTGACAGTAGCCTAGAATAAATGCATGGGGGAAAAAACTTCCCCATGATAAAGACATCAAACACTGAAAGTTAATATTTTGTCACTATAACATCTGTCCTTTGTCAAATGTGTTATGTTCCAAGTAGCCTAGTGTGTAATTCTGCTTCATAAAGTTGAACAAATACATTTGCTTATTTCACAGAAAAATATAAATAGCCAGTTAGGGTCTACAGTGCAGAGTTGGTAAGTTATGGTAGGCCAACTTGGAGTGAACATACAAACAGGGGAAATTCTTTCTCTAGTAGCTGAGTAGCCTCAGGTGCGCACGTAGACATAAGGCCGAACATGCAAGCGCCAATGAATCGTGCTCTCACGACAATCACGCCGTTAAACTTAAATAGGTTACCATCACTCTAAGTTTGCCTTCAAGCAAGGAAAACGATGATTTGAAGACATCTGTTTCGTTGGAAGGGCAAGGGGTAGCAACAAGGCAACACAGAGACAGGTCCGATGGCAGGGCTGTTATGAGAGTATTAAAATATGGGATATTCTACGGGAAAACATTAAAACAGCAAGACAGCGGGGGGAAGTTAAAATATGTGAGAAACACGGAAAAAGTTGGCATGCATTGTTTCGGTCCCCGTGCACAGGGATTATTTGTCATATTATTAATTACATATGATTATTTGTGAAATTGTGCAAACAGGCGCAACACATTTGAAAAGGAAGGACTGGTAGCATGCACGCTCACGGAAAAGATTGATTTAAGAACGTTATCACAGTGTGTGGCTGTGGCGCAAAGCAGCGCAGGCGGAAGACAGCGACAATTGGCAGGGGAGGGTCATGTCTTTTTTAACAATTCTGTCGGAGGGTCATTGAACAATTTCTAGCAGGCAAGGGAGGGTCATGCAACTTTTGACTGAAGCACTCAAAATTCCTCCGGTGGCCCCTTCAATAAATAACGAACAGTCCCTAGATTGCTGCTGGACTATATGTCTTGGTTCATGTCTGTTAACAACTCATTGCCATCAAACGCGTAGCCTATCTCGCGGTTGCATCCATTAGAAACAAACATGCAATGTGAACGTCTGGGATTGGGAAGAGCACTAAATGCTTTACTGAATAAGCACGAAGTCAAACCTTTAAATGAAAAACACTCTTTAATAATCAAAAAAATAAACCGCTAATGAAGTAAACTTGTGACCATCAAAAAATCGTTTATCGCCTGTAACTCCGTGATAACAGGACGTAACAGGAAGGCATT
Organism: Alosa sapidissima; assembly: GCF_018492685.1. Lineage (NCBI taxonomy): Eukaryota > Metazoa > Chordata > Actinopteri > Clupeiformes > Clupeidae > Alosa > Alosa sapidissima. The sequence continues at coordinate 13,742,954 of NC_055965.1, forward strand.
TTTCTGGCTATTAAATTATTTCTAAACCAGTCTGCTAAAGTCTGTAGTGAAGTCTGTGTAGGGTTTTCCAGGCTCCATTTCTTTTTATGAGACACCCTGCTCACTTGAGCCATCTACCGGTTGTATTGGGTTGTTGCAGCGTCTCACTGGGAAAATACAAATTAAAGTCCTGTGATACCGCGTGATCCCACGCGCGGACCGCGAGTGAAGCTGGCCAAGTCGAAGCACTGCCCACTGTATATGGTTAAATTACTCATTACGGGGCGAATGAAGGCTCTCTCGCCCGCCCCTACTGCCTGTAGGAAGAATATCCCACTTGCAAGTTCAGTGTATCCTACCGAACCAGGATCAGTTTACAGCACAGAGGCAGGCTAACAAACGCTAGAGACTGTTGCAAACGTGTGTATAATGGCAGAGCCGGCGAAGAAGCAGCGAAAACCCTTGACGGAAGACGCAAAGAAAAGGAAAAGAGCTTCAGACCGAGCGAGGGGGAGTTTCGTAGAGAAAAAGCATCAGGCTTGCCTGGTGTCCCTTTAAAGGGATTCTCCACCATTTGGGGAATTACACTCATTTTCCACCTCCCCTTGAGTTAAACAATTAATTGTTACCTATCTCCAGTTCAGTTGTTTTTTTTAATGTCTATGTAATGTTAGCCTGTCATTCCATCCCCTTTTCAACAACTGAGTACAGATTTCGGTCAACTGACTCTTATAACTTTGGGCTACCCAGTGAGCCACAGACGCTTGGGGGTTGGGGGGCAGGGTTTTTTTTTTTTTTTGGGGGGGGGGGTTAGGCGATTAGTAATAACATCATATCTATCATTTTTGCTAATGAATGTAGAAATATTCATTCAAAATATCATTCTAATTATTTTTTTTTGGTCTTTGTTACAGATAATTTTAAAACAAACAAGAACAAAGGCACTTTTAAGAGCCATTCTCTCTATATATTTCTCTCTCCCTTACTGCTTCTCTCTCTTTCTACCTTACTACTTCTCTCTCTTACTCTCCTACTACTTCTCTCTCTCTCTCTCACACACGCGCACACACGCTCCTCTATTTTGTGTATCTGTATTTTGTGTCTGTATGTCCAACTGTTAGCCTGACGAGCCAGACCTACATTAAAATGTAGGGTCTGGACACTCACCGTTCGCAGTGCTCAGTCCGAGGGGCGGGATAATCAGTTGTCTTTCAAATTCCCTCTGCACGCAATAGGACAGCGGCAGCGCTATGAGTCCCATGCGTTTCCCACCAGCGGAGCTAGTTGGCTAGTTCAAACGTTTGCCAACTTCATAAAAGCTTAACTCGTGTCACACTGTTCGCCAACAGCAACATTCATCTTATTTGTTTTCAAGTAGCAGGGAATTCAAGCCAAACCGTTGCAACTCTGCCATCAATCATTATGTTAAGCCCACCTAACGACTCTATACACGATTTCATTGGCCTGATTTAGTTTCGATTTCTGGAGCTCACAAGCAAACGGAGAGTTGCTAGACTAGCCCTAGCAGCAAATGCAAATGTAATTTGCTGCCGCTAGGGGTGCGTCTAGATTTCTAGGCTATCCAACTGTCTGAAATGCCAAAAACCCTGAGGCTTTTTTCTGATCCTGCTAAGATCAGGGATTACATGGCGAAATATGTGATGCGCTACTCCTTGAGGCCCGGGTGAGACCAATTTTCATCAGCTTACTTACATTTGTATGAAATTTGATATTGCCGTTGTTTGAGTAATCCAATGTAAAACTTTACAAAAACTTTGTATCTGGAAATATTGCTGTTATCTTGCTTCTGAAGCTCCAGTGGCAACAGGAGAGACGGCCTGGACACCACGCCAGGTGCTCGCTGGAGTCAGGGCAAAACTAACAAGGCCTGTACTCCTAGATGCCAAACTCTCGGCACAGAGAACATCAACAGAAACGTGCCAGAAATGCCTTGCAGGGAAGGCAGTTATTCGGTGCCTGGAGTGCGTCCCACTAGACTTTGAGTACCTCTGTGGCAAGTGTGACAGAGAGGTTCACATTAGGCATGTCTTCCATGACAGGGTGGCAATATTCCATGGCTACCTTGAGCCTATTCCCAATACAAAGGCAGTGGTGGTGGATGGGAATGGCCAGCCTCACTTTTGTGAACAGGGTATGTTCATTCAAAATTTCTGTACACTAGTAAAGATTCCACAAATATTGTGTGTTGGTTGTCAAAGGAAACTCTTAATTATGTTATGATACATGCTAAAACATTTTTTTTTTTTTGTCAGAAAGCAGTGATAGTGACATTATGGTATAGTGATCTGGCCAACTTTGTGGATGTTGGAGGTGGGGTTTCGAATCACTATTGTAACAAAAAAAACAAAAAAATCTGTATTGCAGTACACCAGTTGCCTTTGCCTACCCAAAGTGTAATTTGTGGGTGCACTGAAGAGGCTGAAGTCAGCACTGGGAGGCATATTGCAGTGGTGAATGGTATGTTCTGGAAGTCCCACTTTTTGTTTCAGTAACACAGAACCTGCACCCCAAATTAACATCTGAAAGCATGGCAAAGTTGTTTCACTTCATCAATATACTAGCAAATTACAAATGTTAAATGTCATGTCAAATACTGACTATTATCAATCAACTTTACCACAATTTTGTCTGTGAAACACCCTTAGTCTAATGTGTCTGTTTTTTCACAGGACGATATGAGATGTGTTTGCCCCTAAAGTTCTGCTCTACCTGCAAGAAAGAATGGACTCCAGGGGTAAAGGACCTCCTACGCTATAATTACTGGCCAAGCACTGCCAACTGCCTGACTGTATATTCATCTGACGTATTTGAAGTGTTTTCCAATTTAAAGTTGTCAGCTACCTCCTTCTCAAGGCATGCTTTTTTAAAGCTTCTGGAGCACCAGTCTGTTCAAAAAGGAAGGGTAAGTCTGCCTGAATCGCATTGTGATACAATTATGACTGTACTTGTAATTCTTTGTTTCTTATTTTGTCTGTGCAGACATGTTTCAGAGGAGTTACTTCGAATACTGCTTATGCAAGCACACCGAGGACACAATGTCTGAAGTTGACCCTTTTTGCTGTCCAGCCTGTCAACCTGATATGTTGGCCGTATGCTGTGATGGCAACCGGAAACATTATCCAAAAATCAAAGGGGTATGTAAATATTACATGGACATTAATGTAGATATTTGAACAACAACATTGTCATTGAAATAGTTTCATGAAGAGTAATATGTTGTGATCGTTTGCAATATACAGAACGGAGGAACCGTCTTTATATGAGGGCTTGTTTATAGCAAAAGACGAGGATCAAGAGTAAGTTTGATTCTGCATGCCACAATCTGTTTTCATCATATGTGTAAGATGTGTGCAAGGTGTGTCTTTATTAGTCCAAATGAGTAACAGCTGACTTCACAGGCCAATGACAGTGGGTCATGTGGGGTCTCAAGATTCAAGGCATGTAAGGAGGCATCCAACAAATCTACCTCCAAAAGCAATGAAGAGGGTTTGCAGGTGGCAGTCTGCAGGTATGTTGGCATCTCAGAAGAATATTATTGTACAGTGCCATTTGCCACTCATGTTGTGGAGACATACATCAGAATGTGATTTGATGTGCAGTAAAAAACGAGAAATGTGACTTTGTGTGAGAGAGAGGGACAGAGAGAGAGAAATAGAGTGTGTGTGCGAGGATGTATGCAAATGGCAGTAAGCTTTGAATAAAAGGTTTTGAGCAATTCTTTGGGTCCAAGTTTCATTAAGTTATCGACAAACTGTATGGACTTTTCCCCCTCCGCGCCTGCACAGTGTCATCTGAACGGTATGTTATTAATGAATGTAATTAATGAAGGGGTTAGTTAGAGCAAAGCAAAATTACCATGGATTCACAATCCCTTTAAAGTCTGATCTGCATGAGTTATGACAAAACTGTCATCACATCACTATTTAACTTTTTGTTCAACCTTTTACGTGTGTCTTGCAATATTTTGTTCAGTGTAGTCCAAGGCTTTTTAAGGTGTTCAATATTCACTTTCATCCCCCTATATCAGATACCCGTTATCTCCCTCAAAGACTGAAGGGACAGGTGATTGTGCAATAATGAAGTTGTAGTGTGCCGATCCTGGGTAATTCGCAATACCTGGCCACTCCATAGATTACAATCTATGGGCCATTTTGCACCGTGGGTCCCAGATCACCCACCTGGATCACCTTGCCGAAAAAAACACCTTTTACATGGCCACATAAAATGACAACATTGTTTATCATGTTGTTGATGAGCGATTTGGATAGGGTATACTTTTATTGCACTTTGTTTCCCCTGGGGATCAATAAAGTATCTATCTATCTATCTGTTTATATGAAGACTAGTTTCCTTCACACATGCATTAATAGTAGTCCCGAATGCATTACATGCAGAGAAAGAATTTCCTCTAGAGGATAGGTAATAACAGTTCACTTAAGGTTTCTGGACACATATCAGCCATCAGATAAGTTAGATTTCAATACTGGTCATACGTGACTGGTGAATGCAAATTCCCTGCCCAGACTGAGTGAGAAATGTTGATAGCGTAGTGAAGGATCTGCACATGTCCGGGGGTGAAAAAAAGCCCATACTGTTTTTTTATACTGTTATTAAACTTGGGCCCTTTGTGTGTAAGTTGATCATTAACCACATTGTCTTTTATCAATCAGACACGGGATATTATTGCGGGGACTGAACCACTATCATGGGGAAATATTTGCATATCCTATGTTTTTGCAAAAAGAATTGGGAGAGAGGGCAAACATTACGTTCTTCTGCATGGACGTTGTCTGCAGGTAATTTGTCTTTGTCAACCTTACTGCATATTAAATGACAAGTAGCTCAGTATTTAAGTCAGGATTGTTGTTTTAGATTGTTCCAGCAAAATATGTGTATTACCCACTAATATTGCTCTTGTTTTGTAGGTACTAGCCATACCTAAGTAGCCTGGCGGGCCATCCTATATCACTGAAATGTATAGTCTGGAATCGAACCATTCACCTCGCTTAATCCAAGGGGCGGGCAGAGAATTGTCTTTCAAACTGCCTAGGCATGCAATAGGCCAGCGCTACGACCATATCCGTATCCAGTCGGCAAAACGGCAAATACATCCTTCTTCGAAAGGAATGACTTAAGTGCATTGTGTTGCTCAACTTTCAAAGAAAAGCACAAGTCCAACTCCTCCAAAGTTGACGCCAACGCCGATTCAAACAACCGCTCTTCGTTCGCCATAGCTACCTTCCTTGTTGTTCACCTTCGCAGGACTGTCGATATCCTGTTAAGCCCGCCTTAAGACTCTCTAACAAAATAGAGCGCTGTGATTGGATGACGTCCACGGCGTCAGCCAATAGAAATCCCTATGGTTTGATACTAGACGTACAGGCTGAGCAAATTAATTTGCCGCTGCTAGGGTGCGTCTAGATTTCTAGGCTACTAGTAGGCATTTTAACAGCAACTATGGCTATGCGCTAACATCAGTCAACTGAGTTTAATTAGCGATAACGTACAGAGATGGTTTCGTAGCGTCTGACAGCTCAGTGACATCAGGTATGTAACCTACATATTTATGTTTTTGCCAGCTAACTTTTAACATGAACTTCATATTCATTGTGATGCTATAGCCTCATGCACATGAAAGATTAATATCATGCCATTATGTTGTTTAACACACCATGAAATAAAGTTTTCACCTTACAACTTTGCTAATAACATTTCAAATAAATGTCAGTTAGCGCATTACCAAGGATATTGTGTAATGTACACACGGTTGATGTTGTTTCATAGCCTTTTGCTTGTGTGTAGTTAGGCCCACTGCTAGATTTTGACAGGAGCTCGCGATATCGCTTTAAAGTAAGCTACTTGGGCTCTCGCAAGCTGTCAAACACTGTCCACTCGCCTGTGGTGCACTCTGGTTTATACATCCAGTGTTTATCATATGTTAGCTAACTCTATCTGGGTGTGTTGCTATCAGAGCAAGACGTTAGAGATGGCGCATGACATGCAGTGATGCCTCGTATAAAAAATAAATTAAAAAAAAACACTTTAAGCACTGAAATGAGGCACCAAAATCCACGTTGTTATTCGATGCAGTTACTACCGTTTGCGTCGGCACCGGTGCCATATTAGAACCGTGTTTCGGTGCCCAACCCTAAACATTATAATACAGTATAATACATCTGTATTATTTTATATCCTGATATAAAAAGATTTTACTGAATGTCTGATATGACAGCACACTTTATGCAGATTAGCCCATAGCCTAGGCCTACTATTTTTATTACAACTCTACCTCTTTAATTCAGCTGTCTGGTTGAAGCCTGGAAATATTGTAAACAAAGTGGCGTATAGTTGCCTAGCTTATCATAGTCTACTGATTGGACTGTTCATTTTCCCATGTGTGTTTAAGTTTCAAGGTAATACTTGTTCTCCTTGGGACAGGCCTTTTTGGGAAACGTTGGTATTGTGATTATCAGTCAATGCAAGAGTTTTAAACAAATATGTGCAGCATGCTAATGATGCTAAGCGGATTTAATAGTAATTTAGCTACAGTAGTCGTCTTCTAAGCGTCCTTGCTTTCACCATTGTGAATGTATTTGGATTGTGTTGACCGAGTCACGCATGTTCATTGAGCGGGAGAGAGTGGGGCAAGGAGAGGGGGGTTTACTTCTATACTGTTTGGTAAAGTGGAACACATAGTCTACAATGAAAGCAATGAGAGGCATGAAATTATTATTTATTTATTTATTTTTGGACAACGTAGGCTACCGGTAAGTAAAGCGAGAGATGTGTGTTACTTATGCGGCCGCGTAAGCTGCAAAGCACTGCCTGAAACACTAGAAAGGGTGTGTCGCGGTTCTGCCTTTTCACACCGCGACACAGTATCGTGGATATGAGTGTCGCGATTTCGGTATCGAATCGATTATCGTTTGATTAAAATGTGTTTCATCTGTTCTGGCTATCCCCGCTATTTGTATCTTACTGTATCTCACTCAATGAACAACATCTCAACACTAAATGAATGATGATCCGTAATTGTCAACAGATTCAGTGTGTTTGAAATAATTAATTCGATAATATTTTCCATCTTTGCAAAGGAAAAGTTTTATGTAAATGGAATTAAAAGCCTGTCTCTGGTCTCTAGCTGGTGCAGTTTGGCGATTTGAGAAAATAAAAGCCCAGGCTTAGAGTTTTATGGTAGCCTATGACAGACTTTGCAAAGATTTGGAAAAGATTTTTGAAAGACTACAGTCTCAGACCCTCTCACATCTAAAGACAAGTAATAGAGTTTTAAGTCACAAACTATGATTTTGCAATGACTAGGGATCTTGCAGGGTCACTATTTACAAGACTGCAACTAGATTCCTTTAAATTATTACCCATCGTGCAATAGATAAACAGGAACTGAAATGATAGCCTAATGAGCCTAAACTCAAAGTCATATTTTCGTGTTTTTGCAGCATTGTTTCATGCGTGACATCCCTAACCGATATAGAGTTGAGTTGTTCTGTCGCGTGGAAGAGCCGACTAAAGATGTATAAGAAACTAAATAACAAATTATCTAATTAATGGGTTTCATCAGGTCCCTTGCTACAGCTGTCACCTACTTTGCCCCTTCCTGTTGTTTGGTGTTGGAGAGAAGTCACTATTGGTTTTATATTGTTCACGTCACTATTTGCATGTAGCCTGGAGACCCTGACTTAGCAGAGAGTCTGGCCTAGATCCATAGGCGTACATTTATTTCCGGGTGGGAGGGCACAGTTTGAGGTTTACAATCATTGGAGTTCCTTTGAACCGCTTTGAACCAATCATAACAACCGGCATTTCGTCATACAGAGAAGTTTCTCTGCATCACGCCCATAACAAGCAAGCGTGCATCTTATCAGCAAACAATCACACGTTTCATCTGCGTAACTTTGTGAATGTACCCAAGTCAAACTTTTATATAAATGCATAAGTACGTCCAAAGCGGCACTTTTTTTTTTTTTTAAGCTTGTATGCGTTGTCGTTTTCGGGTGAAATGACCTTTGCCACTACTTTTTTGATACAATCGCGTCAAAATCGCTATTTTTCAAACACTACGAAGTGTACGATAATCTAGAAAGATTAAGGGTCTGGCAAAGAACAATGTAATGGCCCAACTCGAGGGGCGGCAACAAGCATGCATTTAAAAAATTTCCATTTTTCAAACACTACGAAGGCTCGACACAGCATGAAACTTTGATCGAAGTATCATCAGTGTCTCTACACATGAACTCGAGCATTGAGAACATTGTTGGTGTACACAGAGTTTACTAAAAGAAAGGTTTTGAACAACTCACTTGTTTTTTCTGCTCGCTGCCATCTTGCAAGTAGTGAGTTGTCTAAAATCTTTCTTTTTAGTAAACTATGTGTACACGAACAATGTTCTCAATGCTCGAGTTCATATGTAGAGACACTGATGATGCTTCGATCAAAGTTTCATGTTATGTCGAGCCTTCTTAGTGTTTGAAGAATGGAGATTTTTAAAAGCATGCTTGTTGCCGCCCCTCGAGTTGGGCCATTACATTGTTCTTTGCCAGACCCTTAATCTTTCTAGATTATCAGGGTCTGGATTTTCCAGGTTACAGTGATGCCTCTGATTGGTGGAAAGGCCGTTATGGTAATGGTTTGAAACTTTCTCAGCAAAATTGTTGACCAAGATGGTGGAGTCTTTTACTGCCTATGGCGAAAATCTTAAAGGGGAACTTGGCAACTATTTCAACGTAATAAACCCGTTTAGAAATCATTTGGATGGTTAAATGACCTGTTCCGGTGAAAATGGTGACTTTTCCCGCTGCCCCTAGCGTCCCCAGGCGGAAAACCAACCTTGCAACATTGAGACTACCGTCCCGGAAAGAGAAGTGAGAAACAAGAAACTTGTTTTAAATCGTGTTTCTTACCTTCTAACATCCACATTGTCTACCAAACTTATGCTAACCGTTTTGCTAGCTTGTAAACAAATCCATGTGCTTTATCATTACCTTTTTCCACAGTTTGAAATAGCATAATGCACAATTTCTCCAGCAGAGGGGGAAATCCTGCCAAGTTTCCCTTTAATGTGATTAAAAACGTTCTTGACGAACATTGGTACTAGTATCAACAAGGAATGTCGTTTATACATCACACAAACTTAGTCAGGGCCAATACACTATCAAATAGACCACTGTAAATGTTAGTTTAAACTCAAATTTTTCAGGGAGCTGACAGGCTAATCGTTAGCATTTCCAACATTGCATGTCTGCAACGGTATGAAATATATTATGTTTTAGTGAGTCCAAAGGGGTGAAGCCACTTTAAAGGGATACCAGGCAAGCCTGATGCTTTTTCTCTATGAAGTTCCCCCTACCGTCTGTACGTTACGATAGGTGTGCGAGCCCTCGCTCGGTCTGAAGCTCTTTTCCTTTTCATTGCATCTTCCGTCAAGGGCTTTCGCTGCTTATGGCCACCTTACACCAAACAACTTTGACAAGATTTGGGTAAGATTATTAAAAGATTGTAGTCTTTTAACTAATGCCCCCCATTCAAGCTTTACTCAAAAGACTCCAGTCTTTGAAGAATCTTTCCCAAATCTTGTCAAAGTTGTTTGGTGTAAGGAGGCCATTATTCGCCGGCTCTGCTATTATATACACGTTTGCAACAATCGCTAGTGTTTCATTAGCCTGCCTCTGTGCTGGGGATGCAGGATCCTGCTTCTTGCAATGTCTGAGACTTTGTGAGACTGAGGTTCGGCAGGTAGGATACACCGAACTTGCAAGTGGGATATTCTTCCTACAGGCAGTAGGGGCGGGCGAGAGAGCCTTCATTCGCCCCGTAATGAGTCATTTAACCATATACCGACTTATGAAGATGATTAATTAACACGAAAACGTTGCCTGGTGTCCCTTTAAATCGGGTCACATTATTGACTGTTGTGTGTCCGAGTCAGCTTGTGGGTTTTGTAAGGGCCAACATGAGGGACAAGACCTACAAAGTTGTGGTGAGTTGTGCAGGGAGGTTGGTAATGCTAGTTAACATTATCTAGGCTACTGTAGCCTTCATACTGAGTCATATCAATCACATTTACTATATAAAAATCACTGTTTGGAAAAAAAGGGTTTGCATGCTGTCGCCAGTTGGAAGTTGTTCAAATGGCAATTTACACCGGTTGTGCCTTGCTATATATATATATTATATATATATATATTCAGTGAGGCGTGGTGGTTTATTGGATGAGTAGTTCCTTCGCACGGAAATGAAAATATGTGGACAGCCTTGTCCCTTTGACATGATATTTTGCATGCTTATGAGTTACGCCATAGCTTAGCCTAAGACATGTTCCAAAACTCTTTAGATACGGATTTTTCCAAAACGTCAATGGGAGACATGAATGGGAAACTTCCGGCACCTACTCAGACAGCACACATAAATCTACCTGATGTCGGTTTCAGATCAGCATGGAATCTTCCCATTTATCAATGCCATCGGCCTGAAGTCGCTTCCATGTATGTTGGCTTTTGATCGTTTCCACCAGAGCCATAGAAAAAGAGAGTTGCGACACTCTTTGAAGTCGCCGACACGCGGTCATGTGGTTCACGTACGCTTCAGTTCCAAACAGCTCTTTGCGTGTAGTGTTATTTCAATGGAATAGACATCAGCGAGTGCGTTATTGAACGGGAAACATTACAACAAACCAAAAACGAGTGTTATTACGTGTTAGCATGCTTACATTATAGTGTCAATTACATATTGCGAGTATAATTGGTCTGCAACATCGATCTAAAATATGTTCTTTGGTAGTTCTAACATTGAATGTTTGTTTCCTTGCTGGACATTAAGCTGTTATTGGATTCCTACATTTGCCTGTATCACGCTACATATACTTTACTTACATTGTCAAAACATAGGCTATGCATTTTGTATCCTTTTTGTGTGTGGACATTAGATCCAGTGTCCTTTTCAGTTCGCTTGGTAACATTTTAAGAATAAGCCATAAACATGTCAAAAACACATAGGCTAAATAAGAATCAATAACAACTTAAATGTTAAAAGTTTGATCAATACTGCAAGATAAGACACCCACTGTTTCAATAACACACTTGTTACTAGAGGTGGGTCGGTCGCGAACGAATCAGTTCGTTCGAACGGGTCTTTAAAATGAACGACCTGAACTGATTCGCCTTTCCAGTTCTTGTTCGTTCTTTCGTTGGTCGCTGAATCACACTGACCTAGTGCTGCTGTGAATGCCTATGGCCCAGCTTCCTAAGGCGAGAGCCAAACCAATTGTATGCTGTTGTCTGCATTGTTTCTAAAACGTTCTCATCGAATTAGCCAGTGAGGGGCATGAAAGCATAGCAACCGTTTCCATGGAAAAAAAACAAAATGGGCTAGTGAGACTAGTGGGAGAGCATACGATAAAAAATAACGATAATGGTTTACATGAACAATTCCATTTTGCATTTCAATATTGGCATTTACATTTAAATATGTCTAATGGTAAATGCATGCTGTCGTTGTATTTTCTGTGTCATGCCAGGTTAATAAATGTCTCTTCAATCTGTCTCGTTCGTTCGTTCTCACACTAAGACCACCCACCTGTTTCACTTCGGTCTGTCGTTCTCGTTAAGTCAGTTACTCGTTCTTGGCTAGAAGCAGAGTGATTATGGCTCTGTAGCCTAGGCAAAATGGGGATTTGAAACCTTTTCATCAAAATAATCTTTCTGCCAAGCCTTTAAACATGTTTGTCGGCATAGCCTACTAGGTCTTTGTTCCTTTATGAATGAACACATTTTTAAAAAAGAAATTAGCTGATCTAGCCGTTGTCTACTCTATTTACCTTCAATATTTCAATTGAATGTCAAGGTGAATGAACACATTAGCTACGGCTGTTTTGTCTAAAAGTACACATAATCATGAAGTTGCAGCTATATATTTGCCGCTACAATTTGACCATTTGCACAAACGAGGAGCTGAGAAACTGCATTCCATGACAGCTGAACTACGTTGTACCGGAAATGCGACTGAACGAACGAACGATTCAGAACGAATCATCTTGGCGAACTGAACGACGCGAACTGTGTCATGAGAATGAACGATAAAATCCACCTCTAATTGTTACTCAATAAGCAATCAACTGTTTCAATAAAATACTTATAACTTATATTTCAGCCGGCTGGTGAGACTACTGCATGAAAAGGATGACTGGTACATGTTAGGTTTTCAATAGATTTTTTTCTATTGTTTTCAATGTGTGTTTAAACAAGAACAGGAACAAATGCAAAAAAGACTGGGAGGAAGGTATGGTGACCAAGCGCGCCGGAAGCACCGGTGCAGGGGATGCGAACGCACCCCCACTTTTCGGGGGCTAAAAAAAAAAGGGCAGTTGTTGACCACAACACCGACACGGCATCGCTCAGTGGTTCCCAAATGGGGGTACGTGAAGGCACTCCAGGGGGTACGTGATATTTTAACCCTTCGAAGCCGATTGACGCAAAGTGCGTGAAAAACACACCCTTTCTTCTCTGTTACATTGCTCCGCAACTGTTCATAGCAGCGAGAAGCCTTTATTGCATGACAGAGCAGAAGTGGGGGTTTCCAACGACATCACGCACTAGTCTGTTCGTTAAAGTATGAAGATTAAAAAAAAAATCATGAAATGAAATCAAATTGCATTATATTTACAGTCTCTGCGTTCACCTGCGCACCCATTACTCTCGTTTGAATTACTCACGAACCCGTGAACGCATAGATATGGCAAGCATATCAGATGAAAGAGGAGACACGGGGCCATTGTAGAGCGTGCCTTCGGAGTAATGAAGAACAAGTTTAGGACCATCTTTCAACAAACGCTGATGGTGCACCACACGCACGTAAGTTCTCAATCTTTTTTTTTTTTTTTTAGAACAAAAGTAGAAAAGTCAAACAAGCTGATTTCAAATTACACTTTTTAACATTAACTTTGTACCATTTCAGGTCATAACAGCATGTGCCATCCTCCACAACATCTGCCTTGTGAGGTCGTGCCCCAGGAGGATGTGGCCGAGGATGAGGGGGAGAATGGTGTGGAGGCTGTCAGTGGTGGACGCTGGCGGGACCAACTGTCAGCTGAAGTGAATGCCCTGGAGGAGGAACCTGACCACACTAGAGGTAAATTACAAATGTTGTTAAATTGAGATTTCTTTATATTACATGTTTTGTGGAAGTTGAGTAGAGTGTATGTCTTGATGACATATCTTGACACAAATTCTTAGACATGGCAGCCGTCAATTGAGCCAGCCCTGCAAGACCGGTGGGTGGACGATGTGGTGGAAAATGCATCACTCTGGAGACCACCCCAAGACGATGTCCCACTATTGTGGCACCCCATCCAGGTCCAGCAGCACGACCAGGACCTCCCTGTTCAGCTATTGTATATATTGTAAATAGTTGTATATAGTCTTAATCTTAATTAATAAATAATAATTAACTCATTCATTGGATAAATAAAATTGTCCAAGTAATTATAATTAATAATAATCAAAATAAACAATGTACTTAAACTGTTGATGTATTTACATTTTTTTTTTTTCGACAAGTCGAGCCTCTCTAGCCTCTCCTTGCTGTCGTTCTCTCTCCTCTCCTCAGCATCCCTCTGCAGCCTCATGTCCTCCCTAATAAGCCCCATGAGGTCGTCCCCTTTTCTTTTCTTGTTAGGCCTAGCTGCCGCCTCCTCCTCCTCTTCATTAACAGCCCCACTTGGCCCTGGTTTGTCCTCAGGGATTAAGGCGATTAAGACAGGAGGCTGAATGGATGGCCTCTGTCCTAAAACCTCGTCCATGAGGACAAACCAGGGCCAAGTTTCTGCAGTGGGTTTGCCTCCAACCCCCTCACCACTCCCTGGGTACTTGCAATCCTACTGTAGAAGTCAAGCATGGCATTCAACAACAGCAAAACAAATTCCAACAAACCTGTATTTATTTTCCTTTTACATTACATTTTATGACTTTTACATTACATTTTATGACATTTACATTACATTTTATGACTTTTAAATGTGCATAGGATGTGTTATATGTACATACTTTATATATATTTTTTTTAATTGTCCCATTTTTTTTTGCTTGCAAAGGCTTCACTTTTTCCGCCAGCTCCATCTTCTCCAGCAACTTCCTAAGAACATACAGAGAGAGAGAGAAATAGAAGACACTTGTCTTAAGGGTTCAAAGCTGAGTTTTGTTAGTTTTCTTATCTGTCTTATCTTCTACTGTCTTTATTGTACAGTGGAGTTTAGTTATGTTTATACTTACACTTATGTTTACCACTTCTGCTGTAAGTGCATGTTGTGTGTTATGTCTGTATGCTACCGAGACCCTTGAATTTCCCCTTGAGGATCAATAAAGTATCTATCTATCTATCTGAAAGGTAGTTAAATATGACAGAGGGCACATCACCATCCATTGGTTACACTAGCTCATTATCAGAAAAGCCTATAAGGATCAATATCACTACACCATGAGGACTAAATGGTCAAGTAAGTGAAAATAGAACTGGGCAAATGGGCTATTGTGGACTTGTTGTGGAGAACTTGGCACCAGTAAAAAGATGCTCCATCTCCCCCCTCAGCTTTATAAAAGCTTCGGTGTTTTCTTTGCTCCCTAACACAAGACAAGAGGTCAGATGAGCATTTTTTTTTTACAACAGTAAAGTAGGCCTATAAGGTTCTGTTACAATGTAGCTACAATTGGCTACTACTTTGGATTAATGTAGCATACATGTAACACCAACACAATCGGTACTGCAGAGGAATAAATTAACGTTGACGTGGAATTTCCCACACACCGTTACCAGTCTGCAGTAGCCTGTTCCCCTGGTAAGTAATGTCTGATGAGCTCCACTAGATAGATACTGTAGATAGATACTTTATTGATCCCCAAGGGGAAATTCAAGAAACACTAAAATAGTTAGCTAACAAATGTGTTTATTGTGATAGTATTTTCTCAGGCATGTGTGAACAACTGCTATATTTCTCTTAACAGTGTAACATTAGCCCAACTTCAGTTTCTTTCAATGTGATGTTTTTCGCTTTTCTAGCAAGACATGCTAACCGAACCTGTAAACCGGCGATAAACTTTACAAAAACAAAGAAATTATACTCCTGAAGTGTTAATGATTGAACCTTTCAAAGTGTCAGTTTAGATTGAAAACGACAACTGTTAAGTTAACGCTAACGTCAACATTAGGTCTCAACATTTAGTGACATTCACAAACGCCCCATATGTAGGCTAGTGAACATATTTTAACATGAACTAGTTGTGTAAGGTCTATTCTATTCACATACAACTGTTTACATGACTAAGTTTGAATGGAGCTAGCTGGGCATTGAACAGGGTTTAATGGATTGGGAATTTATGGGCGGTGGTAGTGTAGTGGTTAAGGAGATGGGCTAGCGTGCAGTAGCCTGGAAGTTGTCGGTTCAATTCCCGGCTTCCACCATTGTGCCCTTGAGCAAGGCACTTAACCCCAAGTTGCTCCGGGGACAATGTAATCCCTTGTAATATAGCTGACATATGTCAGTCACTTTGGTCAAGAAGTGTCTGCTAAATGTAATGTAATAATAATAATAATGTAGCAGACGTTTTTTCAAGACAAGTTTAAACTCAATACTTATATTTAAAAAAGTACTCCTCCGGTGCTGACTGTCCCGCCATTATCGCCTTGAATGAATGAAAGAAACGTCACAAGCGCGTTCAATGGTAATTCGGAATGTTGGCAACAGGTAGGCCGCGAAGCATACACCCGATGCGTACTTCGTTTCGGGGGAAAGAAGGGTGGGTAAGGGAAGTCTTCCCAAAATTCCCCTCGGTAACATGGTCATCTATCCGAAGTGCCCGTGATACGGCCCCAAATTAAATGGGGGCACTTTGGGACAGAATTTGGGGGAACTCCGGACACAAGTTGCATTTTCGGACCTGAAAGATGGGATGTATTCTGCACTTACGGACACAGTGCCCTGAGTCCCAAAATCCTTCTGGGGGCGCTCTAATGTCAAATGAGGGTCCGGGGAACCCTCGGACACATTCTGAACTTCCATTCGATGGATAGCCCTTTCATGAGCGCAAGGATTAGAACAGCCTCTTTTCAACCTCTCATAGCCCAGGGGAAATATGGGGAGGGGTGGTTTACATCACCAAAATTCCCCAAGTGTGTGAGGCCCCTAGAGGTGACTTTGGGATTGGGGTGTGTAGTCCGAAAGTTCCCCATGGGCGAAAGCCCCCCAGGGAACATTGGGAATAGGCGGTTGGCGTCCGAAATTTCCCCAAGTGCAAAAGTGCACCAGAAGACCCCCGAGGGCCCTGCGTTAACCCACTACCAAAATGATAGGGGTGCCTAGTGAGAGCCTGGGAAGCACCAAAATGGGGGAAAATTTCGCTCTAGAGACTCATTAATCCAAAAGGAAAAACTCGCTCAAAACCTAAGTCCAGACTTATTTAATTATATATGAGGGTCAAGTTGCAGGCTCCAGAAACGGAGACCCAGGGAGGCCAGCGAATGTGTCCGACGGCTTCGGACACTTTCTGGGAGCTCGCCTTGGCCTGGAGGTATCATTATTGACCCCCCCGGCACGGAATCGAGGAGAGGGTAAAAAAGAGGACTTAGAAAAAAAAGAGAACATTTTTGAGCTGAACTTATAAAAAATAACGGCAACCAAATTAAGCTCTCAGGAATGCTTCTGAGGGCTCTCTCCTGTCGATGAGAATATGAGACATGCCTGGGGAGGCACCTCCACCCCCTGCTCCACCCAATCAGATTCCAAAGTGTCTCATACTCTTGGAAAATTGGAAGGGTCTAAGTCCACTCTTTTATGCCTCCCTCACAGAGTGGTTGAAACAGATATTATATTGTCTTACAGGTCATAGAAGAGTTCCAGTGCCAGTGATCCATTAAGAAGAAGAAGAAGAAGAGTTCCAGTGCCAGTGATCCATTAAGAAGAAGATGACGCAGACCAGCGAGGCCACCTTCTGCCCCCTGTGTCAGAAGCCCTAAATCAGCACTTGGAATGGGGGCACAAGATAAAAAATAAAACTGAGAGGGATATCCTCAATAAGATGGGGAACGGAAGAATTAAAATAAGGACAGAGCCCTGCACTGTTCCAGGCTGCCCCTATAAGGGCAGCCGGCTTGATAAGCACCTCGATAACGGCCACAAGGAGCTGAGCACTCAAGAGAGGGCGGCTTATATTAAGGAGGCGAAGCTGGGCAAGGCCAGCCTTGCTGAACTGAGGGCCTCAAACCCGCAGATCCCAATGGTGTCCACACTGGACATAGACGTCACCGAGGGAGATGACGTGGGGGTCCGTCCGGACGAAGAGGATGAACAAGAAGAAGATACATGCCCCCAATGCTCCGAGACCAAGAGGGAATTGAAGACCCTGACGCTGGAAGTGAAGACCCTGAAGGCGCAAAACAACACCCTCACCCGGGAGCTAGCCACATCAAGGAGGAAAAATAGACTCCTAATCAGAAGGCTGGGGAAGTTTAAGGTAAGTGTCTTGGCCTGCAAAATTCCCTTTGTTTCCAAAACTTTCCTGCCCAAAATTCCCTTTGTTTCCAAAAATTCCCTGCCCAAAATTCCCTTTGTTTCCAAAAATTCCCCTTCCCCATTCCCTTTACAAATGTGTGTTTTTGTGTTTGTATTTTCAGGGAGAACAGCCAATGCAGAGTACCTCCTCCGACGCGGACGAATCCGATGAGGCTATGGAGCCTGTGCCTGAAGACGGATAGCCTTCCTCTCTGGGCCTGAGCCTCAGCCCTCCAAGCTGAAGTCCTCCGAGTCCTCCAAGCAAGCCAAAGTCCTCCGAGTCCTCCAAGCCAAAGTGCTCCGAGTCCTCCAAGCCGAAGTCCTCCGGGTCAAGGCCGTCCACCTCCGGCTCTGCAGAGGAGCTGCAAGACTACAAGGCGGTGTTGGAGGGTAAGGGCCGTGCCTCGGCCCTCAGAAAAATAAAGTTCCCCGATTCCATGGAAGACTACCTGAAAGAGTATCAAGGGTATCAAGCAGGGGCGACCAGCACAGGCAGGTCCCAGGAGACTGCCTTGTCCAAGGTGTCTCGGGTGCAGTCTTTTCTGTATTTTATGACCCACAAAAAATCGGAGCTCTGGACATGGCTCTTTCTAGACAACCCTGCAGCCATCTGCCGGTGGGTGGAAAAACTACAAACAGGAAACAGTCAGCCAGTTTATTATGAAGGTATATTGGGTGCAAAAGTCACGAGCACATTTAACTGCAGATTTTGCATGTGCACACTAAAGTCATAAATGTGTAACAGTAAAGTTGAAGTTGTACATATTTTTTTTATATCTTGTTAACACAAAATAGGGGCTACGGGTTCACAAATCCTTTTTACAAGTACACAAATCCTATCCTGTGAGTCACAACTTTCAAGAGTCATGCACTCGACACTTTTGCTCTAATCGTTGCAGCGCAGTTGGTGCGAAACACATTTGCACATCCGTGTTTCATAATCTGAGAACA
The DNA here is from genome assembly GCF_018492685.1 of Alosa sapidissima. Taxonomy (NCBI): domain Eukaryota; kingdom Metazoa; phylum Chordata; class Actinopteri; order Clupeiformes; family Clupeidae; genus Alosa; species Alosa sapidissima. The sequence goes on from NC_055965.1 coordinate 13,761,456, forward strand.
TGCACAACATTTGTGCATTTGTAAACCCAAATGTGAACTAATGCATCCGAAGTTGTGCATCTGTGAAATAATTTCTCATTAATAAAATTCTACAGATCGCTTTGATTTTCTTGCACGACTACAAGTCAATTGATACAAGTGCTCGAATCTGCTTCTACGAGTGACGATACTTTTGCTCCTGGCTAGGTGATATAATAGGAGCAAAAAGATTTGTATGTGTGCACGTCGAGCGAATCGATTGAGAAAACCAGGCGGCTGGATCTGGATCCTGGATCGCGCTCAGACTACCATTGCCTGCTCATAAGGTAAGTAACCTCAGCATGTTTCCTTATCAATGTAGGACACACGATTTATAGTTTTTCTTTGCACAAAGTGAGGAAAAAATATTTGTTGTGGTGTGCGGTGTTAAGTTTTACGACCTTATTATTAATAATGTCTGCACAGCAAACAATTGCTAACTTGCCTAGCACTATCCAATAGTCTTCGTGCAAGATACAAGTCAGCTGTTAGAAAATTGCAGAACGATTGTGTCAGATTGTGTGTCCTAACGATTTTGGACGGGCAGTGTTATATTTCTGTACTTCTAAACTAGTTATTTATCTAGCGATAGCTAGCTAGCTTGATCTGGCACTGGAGGATTTAGCAAGCAGGTAAGCTAAGCTAAACACATGTAAACAAACAAGCTAACTTTCTTCATATTATTATTTCTAGCGCCACTTGGTGTCTGCAGAACCATGTCGTGAGTTTAACTCTGATTGTTCCCTCTGATACACCCCAGGGTTGATGTGCAGACTAGCCCAGCCAGCGCCAGAGGCAATCGTCGTTATCGTAATGACACCTTTCGCCAGTGGGGATGTTTTCCGGCACGACACTGTGTGGGACCCACCCAAGTGCGCGCGGGGGATGGACTGAAGACGAGAGAAGAGGAGATCCTACCAGGTGGAGGTGGGTATGTTATGTAATGTTACATGAAAAATACTTAGTTCAAGGGAATTCCCCCCCAAATGATTGCAGTAACAAGTGTCCTTCAATATATTTTAATGTTAGCCATAATATAAGTTTATAAATGTCTGGAATATGTAGGCCTACCCCATTCTTCGTTCACAAAGTAAATACCATAGGTAATCTAGAACAACAGTTAGCCAGACAGTTCAAATTAATTTTGCTGGAGGTAGGCTTGTAGGTCTATTAATTAATTGGGCGTGGTCAGAGCCCATGCAACTTTGCTGAAGAGCTATGCTATCGCGATCGGCAAATAGCTAGGCTAGCACTACTTCATCAAGGGGGTCGCTGCATAGTATTTCACACTTTGTAATTCATCTAAAAAATTTAATGTTGGCATGATTATGCTTCTACACAAAGGGGTTCATAGGCAGTAAGCATTTGATTGTCAGTATGCATTTTGGGAACCCAAAAGTCCCATGGGGAGTTTCCATAGGGCATTTCACAAAACGCATTAGCATACCTTGGTAAATAATGGTCTAAAGTTCTCATATTTTCATTATATTGATCTACTCTTTAACAGACATTCACAAGACTTTCAATTGTGTTTCTAAGTCATATCAAGTGACCTAGAGGGCTGAAATGTGGTCAGTTCCGAGATGCTATATATCCGGCAGGAAGAAAGAAAAAACAATATTGTAGCCTCTGTAACTCTGTGTCAGTAGCTGCTACATCACACAGTTCTTCTCATTGTTTTCCAAGAAACTACTGTGTCTGAGCTTCCAAAGAGGAGTGCTTCCGAACAATAAAAATACCAAACTACCAGACCTTTGAACAGTACAGGAGAGGTTTGGAAATGTGCCTGAACTCCAGTGAGTTTGGCTTTGGATTGCTATGATGGCATGTTTTATCCGGTCATGTTCTACTGGCAAATCTGAAAAGTGGTATATTGGCTCTCGGTGAACCGAATCAAATTTCCTAGGGATTAGATTTCGCTCTGCAGGCCAGTTTGGTCGACACACTTTCGAAAGCAACCTGTACAGAATATCAGGGTACCAATCACAATCTGGCATGGGGCATGGTGTTAGCCAGGCTAATATTGGTGCAATTATTATTATAACCACAAGATAATTTTGAACATGATAAAGTGCATTTGACAAATATATGAGGGTGTCCGCGGGGTTGTAAAAGGTATTAAAAGGTAGTAAATGAAATTAGCCAAATTTAAGGCCATTTAAAAGTATTAAAAAGTAATAAACGTCATCTGATGAGGTATTACATTTTCGAACCACTAACTATGAGGTTTTCCATTAGTGTTAAGTGCAGGCCCAATCTCCTATCTCCTAAAATTGGCATTTATATCATATTAATTATATGTGCGAGTAGGACCTGAGCGATATGTCAGTGTGCGTTCGCACCGCGCCCCCTCAAACTGCATATACGTCTGGCTTGCTGCCAAACTTGTTGCCAAAAGTTTGCTACTAGACGAAGAATGCCATCAGGTCACATAGTCTACTAGCCAGCAAACAAGAATGTGCGGACATAGTCAGAGGTGGAAGAGTCGACTGCCTGGCTCAGTGGCTCGTCGGCCACGTAGGGCTACTGTCTCTCCACATAAATATGCGTCATTGAGGCTTAATCAAAGCTATCAGCATGTCTACGCTACCAGTTGCATTGTCATCCAAAAAAGTAATAATTTGCGCCATCGCGTTTTCAATGACACAGGCTGTAAGAGCAGCAGACATAGCCTAAACTAGGCCTAGATACAGTATCACAATAACCCCTTTTCAAATTAAAAGTCCCCATGAAGGCAGAAGGCCTTTTCATTCAAACAAATATATAATTAAATGAAAGGGGAAAAAGCAAGAATATAACATGTAAACAGATGTACATGTTATAAGGGGTTATTTGCAATGAGCTACCCCTGCCTTGACTACAGAATAGAGGTAAAACATAGGCCTGACAGTGTTGCTTTGTTTAGGCTATAAGATAAGGTTTAGCCTATAAGATTTAGCATTTTCTACCCTCAGTAAATGTCATGTTAAGGTTAGTTTAACAGGTGTGAACTTTACATTATTCAAAGCTTGTTCAGGAGCTATAGGCTTACTCCCTTGATGTAGTATGTGATGAGATTAAAGTCCCAATAGACTTGCTAAAAATGTGTTGAATATAACAACCTATTGGCTGTATTGTAATATGCTATCAATATATTATAATATAATATATTTTAAGTCAATGTATCAATTAGTTTCCACAAAAGTCCCCAGAAGTCATCATTTAAGGGGTTATTTTTAAAAATGTTCGTCACGGGGAGCATGCAGGCCCAAAAGTATTTTATCACATGGGCCCACATTCTCCAGCAGCACCCAATAAATAATTAGTATTTTTGTAAAATGTGACCACCTATTTTTGAATGTGATACCTTGACTGGCAAAGTATACGAGACAGCAAGGGTGTGTGTGTGTGTGTGTGTGTGTACTGCATATGGTCGTGGGCCTATTTGGAAGAAAGTCCAGTAAATCTTTTCTGATTTTCATTTGTCATTTTGTCTTGATTGAGATAGAGTGTAGTGCTGGAGAAGTGGTGTGTGCTCTTCCTACACAATGAAATAACTTTTTAACTTGGGTTAGGATTAAATAACAAATAATTGTGTATAGGTCAGTGTTTTTATTGAAGCAAAAAGGAACAAAGTATCCAGGAACTGTAATAATAGATACTTGATTTTAATTGTAAGCATTGCTACACTTTCTTACTCAGAAAGTTAAGTAACAAAATTACAGTAATCTGTTACTTTATAATTAGTTACCCCCAACACTGAATTTCGAAAGGTTGCCGCTAGTTGCAAGTCGTGTTGGTATTAAAAAATGTTGTGAAGGTATTAAAAAAGGTATTAAAATGTATTAAATTCAACTTAAGAATTTCTGTATATACCCTGTTTATGAAATACTTTAGCCAAACAAAGCCAAAGCACTGCAGGTTCTCGCAGAGCCAAATTGTCGGAGTGGAGAGGGTAATTTCAAAAGCCCTGAGAGACCTCCGAAAGCAGGTGACCCTGCACCAAATTAAGGTGAAGCGGGTAAAAATGGCCAGGTGTGTCTCCCTGGAGAACCTCAAAACATGCCGGGAGCAGTCCAAGTAGATGATACCCAAGCTGCTGAGTAAGTATGGAGCCTCATTTGACTTGTGCTGGCACACCCGCCAGCAGGAGTGGTATTAACCTCTGCTTGTCTGTGTTTGTGTTTTCAGAAGCCCTGGCCCAGGACAACTGCTTGGCAAACCGGCAGCGGTTCTACGCGTATTTTTGCGCATTTGTGGTCAGCCTCTACAGCCACCGCCTGGGGGTTATATCGAACATGGTGCTGGAGCAGGTGAAGGAGGCGGAGGAGGCGGGCTGCGTCCAAGAGGGATACATCGTGAATGTAAGCATCTTCCCTGTCTCCTTCGATTCGCATCCGCTCGTTGCCTGGGGCCTACTCACGATTCTCCTCTGTCTTTCCTCTCTCCGCAGGTCGACGACCACAAGACCGCCCGATCCTTCATGGCGGGGCAGCTTTTCTTGTGGCCCGAAGAATTTCAGTGGCTCCGGGACTGGGTGGCCATGCGGGGGACGGCCTACCCCCAGCCCCACAAGGACAATCAACTGGTATTTTTCACCGGGGGCCGGGGCCCAGCCAAGGACCTGAACACATACCTGAGGACAGCGTGGGCGGAGATGGGCCTGCCTGGCTTGATTCCAAGCAGGGTTACTGAGCTCTGCGGAACAATCAATTTGGCATATTTTTAATTTTGGCTCAGACGCCCTATATATACTGTATATATTATACTGATTTTTGAGACCTAAGTGCGTGGGCCCTGGTTGAACTGACGTGGAATGACCCCAAAGCTTAGGACCAAGTCCAAATGATACAGGATATTTCAGCACTACACCGTTTTGCTAAGCAGCCTGTTACGTAGACCATTAACACATGAAGAGCAGAATATTCAAGAAAAGCTTTTGCATTACCTCAAAAGTATATTTGAGATGCTTTGGGTAGTCAATGTGCATACATCAGACCCATCATTAGTCTGAAGGCCTTGGGAATATCAGAAATGTCCATAACAACAAGCTGTTCCTCCAAGACGAGACAAATGTCATTGGTCTCGTTTGGGACCACATATCTGCCGATCTCTTCAGACACAATCAGGATCCTGACACTGGTTCCATTCAAAGCGTATTGAACTGGATCTGTTGGCTGAAAAACAAAATCATCATTAAGCTAAATATTAAAATCATAACCAGGACAATTTTTATTATGCAGCAGTTTGTAATACAAAATACATTATATCAGTGTTCCATGCTATTCATGCTGATTTTTCCTTTGGTTTGAATTGAATCTATCCTTCTATTCAGCCAGTGGTTCCAAATCAAACGTTGTCATATGCTGAACCTTTCAACCTACCTCACAGGTCTTAAGAAAGCTTGAGGACTCTTCACGAAGGAAATGCGGCATGCCGAGCAAGACTGCCATCCGCTTATACTGATTTGAATCCTGAAATGCAAAAGTAAACAAACATGCAAACAAACAGACAGTGTTAAAACAGAAAAAGACATTTTCACATAACAAAATGAAAGATTCATGTGCAATACTCAAAGTCAAAGTCTGCTTTATTGTCAATTTCTTCACATGCCAAGACATACAAAGAGATCGAAATTACGTTTCTCACTATCCCACAGTGGAGACAAGACATATTTTACCAATTAAGTCCACAGACAAACATAGCATATCAAGTAAACAATAAAAAGTAAATAAGAAGGCACATACAATGAAGAAATAAGAGCAGCAAAATTGGGTTGAAATTGTGCAATTGTGCATAGACAGTCAATATAATAGTGTAAAGTCAGGCCAATAAATGGCTGAGGTAGTTCTGTTTGACTTAAGTAAGCAAGTGGCAAATTGGTGCAAGTTATGTAAGAGCAGCAGAAATGTGATAACGACTAAGATGCCCTGTGAAAGTTGAATATACAGTTGATTTAAATGAGCAATCCTGGTAAGGGCACTTCACGGTTTCCTTATTTCTCAGATGGCTACGCAAATGTGACAAATACTGTTTAAGGGGGCAGGAACGGCTGCGGTGTCCGTGCTTCAAAATGTAATGCCTTCTGATGTTTCTTTGATTGTAGGTTGAAAATGGGCAGAGTTTACAAATCCACTTCATGAACACTGCATCTTCATCAGCAACATACACAAATAACAAGCATCTGAGATTTCAATGTAAAAAAATATATAAATGAGATATCTCTGAAATATTATACAGCATACATTATGATGAACAATAGGCTATCTAGATCTAGGTATCTTTAACCTACATTAAACATGAAAAGAATAAAGTTGGTAGTCATTGACAAGAAATATGCTGTCCTAAGTAAAACATTAAACTAGACTGCATTTCCGGCGGGAACTGCAAAAGTGTGCTTGCCCTGGTCCGGTCACCAACGTGAGCAGACAGTGGCATACGCTATGCTGAACCTGGCTTGATCCAAGCATTCTAACAGTGCCTTTCAGTGTTGGAGCAGTGGCAATACCGCAAAAGCTCTAGGAGAGGGCTATTCAACTATTGGCTTGCGGGGTGAATGCGGTTTGTTGGATTTTACCTGTGGCCTGCCTTTGAATTTAGCTTCTACGACTAAGATCAAATCAATAAAATAAAACAACAGCAGTGATTAGCTGCAAAAATAAATAATGTCACGGGTCTTGCACCTCTCAAACTGGGCTATCGGGTAACCTAGAAGAATTGAAATGATGAAATATGACTAAGGAATTCAAATGCTGCTTGTTTGTCAGGATACTTTTTCACTGATTTATTTTAAAAATATGAGCTATGAGTGTGAATGTTATATATTCCATCCCCTAATTCTGTTTTACTGGTTTATTTGACAAATAATCTATATGGATTTGCTCTATAAAGACCTTATGTCTGTTTAGGATTGTTTTGAGAGCCTATTGATGTATCTCAGAATAAAGTAGTGTCCACAACATTAGTGATGGTTTTTTGTGTGTGTGAATGTATTTTACTTAACTCATTAAATGTAGCTGAATACTCATGAACGCATGTCTCAAATAGCCACAATAGGAGTACATTTTTGTGGCCCATAACGACCCAGTGGATCATGAAAATGTGCCAAAATTCCCATTCCTTGCTTGATGTTGGTACATTAATCCCATTCAGATTGCCACTTATCTGTGATGTAAGAGTTCAGTATAGGTTTAAGGTCTGGGGCACGGATTTGACATTCTGTGACTTCTTCATTGAGGGCTTGCTTAGCAGCACTGTCCACTTTCTCATTTCCCCTCAGACCAACATGGCCTGGGACCCAGCAAAAAACTACACTCAAGTTCTGGTTCTTTAGACGTTGAAGTTGATTAAGCTCAGCTTTGGTTGTACTTTTTGCGTGACATTAAAGCCTACTGGAAAGATTTTTAATTGCAATTTAATTTAATGCAATTTACTTTTACGATTAAATAAAATTAATTTATCCCTCTCACCCATAGTTTTCTATTTATTTACAAATGTACATAGGCCTACTGTAATTACATTTATACATAGTTATTCTACTGATCTTCATACTATTCATCCTGCACATAGACTTATTCTTACTACTCTTATGATGTTGTTTCTGCACTACAATGACACTGTTTCCACACTGCACATAGCTGTATGTTATGTACATATCTGTTATATATTTGTCATATTGAATATCCATAATTATTCTGTTTTATTATATTCTGTTAATACACTGCATATATCTATATTATTATTTCTACTATTATACTGTTACTGCTACATCTACATACATTATTCTACTTATTGTATGAGGTAACTGCTAATACACTGCACATATTTATATTTAATTCATATTACTCTAAACCACCTTCTGTAAATCAACTGTATACTACTGTCTACATTGCACTATATTTCTTGACCTGTCTCTGTATATTTCATCACCTTTCTATACTTTGCATCACATTGAATGCATACTGTAGGCTACATGAATCACAGCTAAGATCTTTGGTTGCTATGAAGGCCAGTCGTTCTAAATGGATGGTTGCTATGGCCAAAGGCCAGTTCTATCTCTGCCGTTGTCAAGCGGGCATATCCTAACCTTATCTTATTTGAAGCATCTCTATTTTACTTAGCCTACTTCCATACAGTGACTCCTATTAAGAAGTGGCCACTTCATTCACACTTACCGTGATCCACGCAGCAACATTATTAAATTAATCTGTCACCATATGCCTATGCCAACGTTTGCAAGGAGGAGAACATTTTAATTTGATTCACAATGAAACGTTACATTTAATGTACATGTTGACAATGAGTAGGCTAGTTTTGGTTGTTGTTGGTGGGGTTACTGCGTCCCTTAGTTATGCCTAACATGCAAAATTGTTCCCTCGCGATTGTTAGCTCCTAGATGCATTTCAAAACATCGTGACGTGAAATGCCACCACAATAAATTGTTCGGTCTTAGTGAGTTAGGAGTCTTCGCGACTTCTTTTAAGCTGTCACAGACTCAGGCGCTACTTTTAGGGCTAAAATGCTTCCCGAATTACTCTTAGTAAAAAAAAAATAGGAGTCCTAAAGTTACGAGAACAAGCATATCATATCAAATGACCATGGCATCACGCTAAGCAACATAAATCCCATACAGCAACATCTCCTCCCTAGCTTCTAGCCACACAAGAAATGAATAATGTTAAATCTCTGCTTAGCATGCTTCTCCGCTTAGTACGACGGAGTATTAGGGCCACACATGAAGACAACAAATATTTTTGCCATGGCGAGATTACACTCGACATGTTGACTTTAATGTCGACATGTCGACTTTAAAGTCAACATGTCGAGTCGACATGTTATTCTCGAAACTCGACATTTCGAGAATAAAGTTGAAATGTCATGTAGACGTAAAGATGTATTTAACATTAACGTGACATTGCTTGCTTATTCTTTCGTCAACTCCATGCTTGTAACAGAGATAGCTGTTTATTGTCCCTAGGTTTGCAGAAACACCTATTAATACGTAGCCTATGGAGTGCTGCCGACCACAGTTCATTACGGCCCAGAATGCCTTGCATGTCTTTACAACAAAACAACACAGTAAAACCTAAATGCCCGTAAACATATGCATTTGCATACTTGTAACATTTTTAATAATACTCTCCCATCATGATATTTAACAATAATGAAAAAAATTATTTGAATACCGTCAATGTGAAAACAACTCTATTATGTAAGCTATATATAGCTACTGTTCCCCTTGCTATTTCAGTTTGTAAGTCCATACTATCCCATGGCAGAGCAAGGATTTCATGATTGGGCAAGATTGCCTGGAGAAATTGTGGCTACCCAGAGGCATTGAGCATACTTGGAAGGCGTTGTGATAGAAGGTGAATGGTGCAAAGGTGAATGGTGAAAGTTACCAAATACCTGTGGGTGGTTTGCAAAATGATGGAAACTTTTGGAATATTTCTTTTTTTTTTTAGCTTATGCACCCTCACATTGGAGTCCCCAGTTCATATACAAAATTTGGTATCGATATGTGACAGTGTTCCTGAGATATGGACGACTTCCTGTTTCGGAGCTTCGCCGCCGATTTCGTTTGGCTGTGACGAGCAAACGCTTTCGAAAATCAAAAATCCTTCTAGTAGCTTTTGTGAGGCTTGGTCCAATGATAATGTACGTCAAGTTTCGTGGCGTTCGGACAAAATTTGTGACCTGTGAAAATTTAGTTTCGCTTTCTATTCAATCCAATATGGCGGACGAACGACACGCCCACTTGACGTCATCTTCTCGAGCAAGTTACACCGGTACTGCCCGGACGTTTTAAAGTTGGAACGGTGTCTCTGTCTCAAAGGGCCTAGGCACAGGAGCTGGAAAAAAATTAGGGAGACGGGAATAATAATAATATTAATAAGAAAACTTAAGAAGAACAATAAGTGTGCTGCTTTGCAAGCACACTTAATAACCAACAGTACAACTTCTACAACAACTTTCACAACATTATTTTACTCTTTTCTTACCACACTGAATTGTACTTCAATTTCAAGGTAAAGAAACATAAGCTTGCAAGGACGAAATGGCTGCAATGGCTGATCGTCCGGGCAAGCATAAGTTAGCTAACCATTACAGAAAACATTAAATAGCTAGCTAACCATTTGACTTACTGAGCTTAGACAAAAAACACCTCCTTAACTGATTTTGCACATTAGGGGGAAAAACTAAAGGATAGAGGAAATACATATTCTCTAGACTATCCATTAGTTGGTAGCTAGCTTTTACTGCTATGACTAGCAATCCTAGATGCTAGAAAATATTCCGCTCAGCAATAATATCCACTAATCTAACGGTTATATTAAATAATATAGGACTAGTTATATTCATTAAGTGTCTGTGTTCTTAAGTTTACTCACCACAAGCATTGGGTGGCAAAGGATTACGTTGGATGCAAGTTCAACTTTCTCCATGTGCTTTCCTTTGGAAAAGGCAGGTGGTGACGCGAATAGATTTGCCAATAGGTGGCAGTATAGTGCATACGGCTCTGTGTAGGGCTAGTTGTGTTAACTTTCGCATTTTGGTTGAAACAACAACATGCTTGTTCATTTAACTTAGAATGAAGTTGTGCCAGTAAAAACTTAGTATTTCTTTTTGTTTGGACAATTTCAATAGACTTAAGTTGTATCAACATAAGAAACAGACTTGAAACAACTAAATTGCCATGTTATTTTTTACAGTGTGTGTAGCTCACTGATCATTGGCAAAGGTCACTGATCATTGCCAAAGGACATCGTTGAAACTAATTGAACTCAATTGAACTCAATCTAACTAAATTGAATTGTCAACACTTGTAGAGCCTTTTAACCTTCATAACTCTTGCTCAGCTCGCCTAGGCTACTCTACATTGATTGAAAGCATCTGAATTCAATCTAAAATGGGCTTCCCCTCTGTGCTTCTCATCAATTCCTTTAAACTAAGAGACATGGTAGTTCCCTCATTGATGCCACTAGTAGTACCAAAGTCCTTTTAGGCAAGTCCCTCCACTCGGCGGCCATATACCAACGTTTTATGGGCACTCATCGGGCACAGTCTTTGGGTTGAACTGCGCGTGCGCAAGGCTTCACGACACCAATCTTGCTCCAGCGGCGAGATCACAACACATGATTGGCACGATGTCTTCACAACACACCATATGATTGGCTAAATGTATTCACATCACACCACATGATTGGCTCAATGTATTCACATGTCGACGTTTTGCCGAGGAAGGGTTGGGATATGTGTAGACAACGGCCATATTGGCGTGACAAACTAGCCCTATGCATTTCTATGGAGTATTTTTTGAGTGCTGTGTCTCCACATTAGAAAGTCTCTGGTAATACCAAAGTCCTTTTAGGCAAGTCCCTTCACTCGGCGGCCATATTGCAACGCTTTTTGGGCACTCATCGGGCATCCTATTCAGCAGAAATACGCGTGTGCAAGGCTTCACGACACCAGAGCCCGTTTACGGAGAGCCGGATCACTCCCTATTAACTCCATTGTACCTGCAATCTGCTGCAGTTCCGCTAGGGGCGATCACGAATAAGTGCAAAAACAATGGGGGTCTATGGAGCTAGACGGCTAAATGTGTCTCTTTCACCTGGTTGTCGTTGAAAAATCGAAGATTGGATTGTGGTTTCTGCAAGATCAATATGGATTATAGGTCAAAAGTTCAATGAACGAGTACTTACGTCCTTTCGATTTCTTACAGGTTGGGTCGTTGTTGCCCACAACACACTAGCTTTCTGCTAATGAATGATGTCATTGACGCATTTGAAAGGCTTTTTAGAACAAATAAGTGACTCAAAAAATATAATACTCAGCGGTGTGTATTTTCTCTGCCCCCTCTTTTGCATGCAACATTCAAATTTCTGGGCAAAAAATTATATCCTGAGAAAAGTGGATTTGAGGGGTACAGCTCCATAGACCTTCATTCATTCTGCACTTGTGGACGAGCGCCCTCACGTGAAACAGAGAAGGAACTGCAACCAGTTCAGTTCCCCTTATTAGACATTCTCTCCTATTCTCTCTTCTCCAGTAGCAGAATAACCTCCATTGTCCAATTTAGTCTTGGAAGATGAGAATGATTTCACTCACTGTTATTGAAACACAAGTTTGTTTAGCTGACGCTGTCACATCTTGGGAGATAGGTGGTCGTAGACTTCTGTGGACGACTTACAGTAGCCTAAACCTGCTGACTTCTTTCACTGCCACTTGTGAGTCTGAATGTCATCTTGGTTTTCTGACTGTACCCCTTCCCCTGATTTTCAGATGTGTTACGGCATGTAGTGCTACTTTGCTTTTACTCTACAGAAGGGGTATGGGTGATCATGGGTGGATGGTGCCCATAAAACATAAAACCTCCGCAGCATTTCCTTATACTTTGTCTCATTTCCCTCCCAATTTTCCATTTTGATATTGTACTTGTGACTTAATAAAACCCTTAGCCTACCTACGAGCCCTGTTGACCTTTTGTTATTTCTCTTGTGGTCAGTGTACTGTAGCTGGCCATAACAAGATGTCATGAGCCCTCTCACTCCACCGGGTTACCACCTTAAGTGGTTTCCATTATCTTCCACTCTGCTCACCACTCTCTCTCTACTCAGCCTAACTAGCTCCACCTGTCCCTGCTCTGCTCTGCTCTGCTCTAATTACTCTGCCAGCTGCGCTGCATTACCCACTAACCTCTCCCAGTATTTAAAGCCCTGTCTTTCAGCTCTCCTTTGTCAGATCGTCTGCAAAGCTCACACCCGGAACCTGTTTGCTCGCGCTTCTGGCTCACGCTTGTTTTGTGACCCCGGACCTGCCTGAATCTTGGATTCTCTTCTGCCCCAGAAAACCAGACCTGCTTTCTGCCGTAACGACTCCTGACTACTCTTCGATCCCGGTAACTCTGACCAGCCTTCTGCCTTGCTACTACGAATTTGGATCTCCCTTGAACTGTACTTCTGCCTCGTTTCATTCGCCCTGTTGTGTCTGTGTTCCCCCCCCAGGACTTCCGGACCACCCACCACCGGCGTCATAGGACGCATCGGTGCCACTGGGGGGGACACAGTCACAGCACATTGGACGGAACCCCTGTATCCCTGTTATTCCCCTGGAATAACCCCTGGAGCCTTCACTCACTCCCTACTTCCCTTTTCCCTGAAGTTTAATAAACTTTCTGGTGTGACGCAATTGTGGTCCTCTGGTCGTCTGTCTGAACCGTGACAGTACGATCTGACCATCATGGACTCAGCGCACACTTCCCCCGACATGGAAACCGACGAACCTGAGCAACCCACCGCCATGCAACGCCTGGAACACACTGAGAGAGGGCTAGCCCGCATGAGCGGCGACATCGCCTCCCTGCTTCAGGTCGGCCACCAACAGCATCAGCAGTTCCAGCAGCAGTTCCAGCAGCAGCAACAGCTCGCCATGATCATCCAACTCCTCACCAACCTTACCCCAGCCACTCCGCCCACCGGCCCAGTTCCAGGCAGTCTGCCCACCAGCCCTGCCCCCGAGTTACCTGCCCCGGTCATTGCAGCCGCTGCTCCGGAACCCAAGATTGGAAACCCCGAGCGGTTCAACGGCGATTCAACCCAGGTCCGGCCATTCCTGACTAGCTGCCGACTTCAGTTCTCCTTGCAGCCAAGGACCTTCGCCACGGAAGGGGCTAAAGTTGGGTATGCCATCACTCACCTGACGGGCCGAGCTCGACTCTGGGGAACAGCGGAGTTCGAACGTCAAACCCCCGCATGTGCAACCTTCGACCTGTTTGCTGAGGAGATGCTGAAGGTGTTTGACCTGGATTCACCAACCGCAGAGGCGTCTCGTGAACTGTTCAGTATTCGGCAAGGCAGACGTACAGTCGCAGACCATTCCATCGACTTCCGAACCCTGGCAAGACGAAGTTCTTGGAACACACCATCGTTGGTGGACGCGTTCTTCCATAGCTTGGCCGACTATATCAAGGACGAGTTGGTCTCCCATGAACTGCCTTCCACTCTCGATGAAGCCATCGCACTGACTGTCCGGATCGACAGAAGGATACAGACCCGTAGTCGTGAGAGGGGGCGCCAAGGTCCACCAACTACCGGCATTCGGGGAGATCCGACTGGGCTCCTGTCATCTACTGCCACTCACCCAAGTCAGATTGACCAGTCTGAGCCCATGGAGATTGGGCGAGCCTCTCTCACTCCTGCAGAGCGCCAGCGCCGCTTCACCTCAAACCTCTGCCTCTATTGTGGAGGTGATGGACATCGTGTGGTAACCTGCCCTTTAAAAAGCCGAAGCTCACCGGGCATAGGAGGAGTCCGGTTGAGCTCAATGACCATCCAGTCCTCCGACCGCAAACCCCTGCTGCAAGTTCACCTCCGCCTCTCTGACTCAACTCACACCCTGGCTGCTCTGGTGGATTCTGGCGCCGAAGCCAACATAATGGACATCAAGCTGGCACGCCAACTGGGACTGGAGAACCACCGTTTGACACCTCCTATTCCTGCCCGGGCACTGGACGGACACTTACTCGGATCGGTCACTCATGTCACGGCCCCGGTCTCGATGGGTCTGTCCGGAAACCATCAAGAAACTATCCAGTTTCACCTGCTCCCCTCTCCAGGCCAACCCCTCATCCTGGGTTACCCATGGCTCCGCCGGCACAACCCTCAGCTCGACTGGGTGACCGGGGTGATCAGGGAGTGGGGAGAGGACTGCCACCGAACCTGCCTGCTTGCTGCCGCACTACCCCCTCGGCCAATACCCACTAACTCCGCTCCTGACCTCTCCAATGTCCCAGAATGCTACCATGGTCTCAGAGAAGTGTTTAACAAAGCAAGAGCCACATCTCTGCCCCCTCACCGACCGTACGACTGTGCCATCGACCTCCTCCCTGGAACAGCCCCTCCAAAGGGCCGTCTTTATTCGTTGTCTGCTCCTGAAAGAAAGTCCATGGAGGACTACATCAACGACTCTCTGTCCGCAGGATTAATCCGTCCATCTTCATCTCCTGCTGGTGCTGGCTTCTTCTTTGTGGGGAAGAAGGACGGATCTCTTCGCCCCTGCATCGACTACAGGGGACTCAACGACATCACAGTGAAGAACCGTTACCCTCTGCCTCTGCTCACCTCTGCCTTTGAGTTGCTCCAGGGAGCCACTGTTTTTACCAAGTTGGATCTCAGAAACGCTTACCACCTAGTGCGGATCCGGGAGGGAGATGAATGGAAAACCGCATTCAATACACCAACAGGCCACTACGAGTATCTGGTTATGCCTTTTGGCCTCACCAATGCTCCTGCTGTGTTCCAGGCTCTAGTGAATGATGTGCTGCGGGACATGTTAAACAAGTTTGTCTTCGTTTACCTGGATGACATCTTAATCTACTCCAGAAACCTGTCTGAACACACCCGCCATGTCCAGCAAGTCCTTCATCGTCTCCTGGAGAATTCCCTCTACGCCAAGGCAGAGAAATGTGAGTTTCACGTCAAGACAGTGGCCTTCCTGGGGTACATAGTGGCAGAGGGAAGTATCCAAATGGATCCTGCCAAAATATCAGCAGTCACTTCATGGCCAGTTCCGGAGAACAGAAAGAAGCTGCAACAGTTTCTGGGGTTTGCTAACTTCTATAGAAAGTTTATCCGGAACTACAGTACCATTGCTGCCCCTCTCACTGCTCTAACCAGCACCAAGCAACCCTTCACCTGGACCCCAGCAGCCGACAAAGCCTTCAGTACCCTCAAGGTAAGGTTCACCTCCGCTCCCATCCTCCAGATGCCTGATGTGGACCGGCAATTCATTGTGGAGGTGGACGCCTCGGATGTGGGAGTTGGTGCTGTGATTTCTCAGTGGGCTGCGGAGGATAGGAAGCTCCATCCCTGTGCCTTTTTCTCACGTCGGTTGTCCCCCTCTGAGTGCAATTACGACATAGGGAACCGAGAGCTGCTGGCTGTGAAGCTTGCCTTGGAGGAGTGGCGTCACTGGCTGGAGGGGTCCACCATTCCATTTCTCGTTTGGACCGATCATAAGAACTTGGAGTACATCCGCACGGCCAAACGGTTGAACTCCAGGCAGTCCCGCTGGGCCCTGTTCTTCACCAGGTTTAATTTCACTCTGTCATACCGGCCTGGATCACGCAACACCAAGCCAGACGCCCTCTCCCGTCAATTCCAGAAGGATGACACCCCCTCCAAGGATCCTGTGTCGATTCTGCCAAGTCCCTGCATCGTAGCAGCTCTGACCTGGGCTGTTGAGGAACAGGTGCTGGAAGCTCTCCGTAACCAGCCAGGTCCCAGCGCTTGCCCAGCTGACCGCCTTTTTGTCCCCGAAAACCTGAGGTCCCAGGTCATTCAGTGGGGACATGACTCCCGCCTAGCTTGTCACCCTGGCTCCACCCGCACTTACAACCTGCTCGCCCAGAGGTTCTGGTGGCCCTCTCTGAGAAGGGATGTACGGGAATTCGTCCAAGCCTGCCCCATCTGCAACCAACACAAGTCGTCCTGCCAGCCCCCAGCCGGATTGCTGCAGCCCCTGCCTGTGCCCAGACGTCCCTGGTCTCACATCGCCCTTGACTTTGTCACGGGGCTGCCCCCTTCAAGTGGCATGACCGTCATTCTCACCATAGTTGACCGATTCAGCAAGATGGCACACTTCGTTCCCCTCCCCAAGCTCCCAACCGCCAAGGAGACCGCCCAGGTGGTCCTGGAACACGTCTTCCGGATCCACGGACTGCCAAAGGATGTAGTTTCTGACCGTGGCCCACAATTCTCCTCCGCCTTTTGGAAGGAGTTCTGTCACCTGCTGGGAGCCACAGTCAGTCTGACTTCCGGATTCCATCCCCAATCCAATGGGCAGTCAGAGCGGGCAAATCAGGAGCTCGAGAAGGCACTGCGATGCATGACCTCACGCAACCCCCACTCCTGGTCGCAGCAATTGACATGGGTGGAGTACGCACACAATTCTCTGACCTGCTCTGCCATCGGTATGTCCCCCTTCCAATGTGTTTATGGATACCAGCCTCCTCTATTTGCCAGCCAGGAAGGGGAGGTTACTTGCCCATCTGCTCTTGCTTTTGCCCGTCGATGTCGCCGCACCTGGTCACAAGCCCGAGCCACACTCCTCAGATCCGTTGCCAGCTACACTACCGGGGCCAACCGTCGGAGAATTCCTGCTCCCACCTACCATGTTGGTCAAAGGGTGTGGTTGTCATCGAGGAACCTGCCACTCAGGGTGGAGTCGCAAAAGCTGGCACCTCGGTTCCTTGGCCCATTCCCTATCATAAGAGTGATTAGCCCAACTGCTGTCCGGCTCCAACTGCCTAATTCCATGAGGGTGCACCCCACTTTCCATGTGTCTAAGATTAAGCCCATTCATGAGAGTCCGCTGGTCCCTGCTGCGCCTTCTCCTCCTCCTCCACGGCTCGTCGATGGTGGTCTAGTTTACACTGTCCGCCGCCTGCTTCGGTCCAGACGGAGGGGTAGGGGTCTCCAGTACCTCATTGACTGGGAGGGCTATGGACCTGAGGAAAGGACCTGGGTGCCGGCTAGTCGGATTGTGGATCGGACTCTCATCACCGCCTTCCACCAACGGCATCCTGATCAACCTGCAATCCGTAGGGGCCGCCCCAGAGGGGTCCCTAACCGTCCTGCCCGCCCAGCTTCCCATCCTGTGCCTGACCCTGTCTCGGGACCTGTCCCATCTCCCGACCACGATGGGGATGAGGATTCCTCCGAGGATGAGGACGTTCACTCGGACCGTTCGGAGGAGTTCTAGCCCTCCTCCGGCTCCCCTCCTCCCGCCCGGCGTGGTGTTGCTCTTGGGACTTCTGGGGCCGTCCCTTGGGGGGGGGGGGTTCTGTCATGAGCCCTCTCACTCCACCGGGTTACCACCTTAAGTGGTTTCCATTATCTTCCACTCTGCTCACCACTCTCTCTCTACTCAGCCTAACTAGCTCCACCTGTCCCTGCTCTGCTCTGCTCTGCTCTAATTACTCTGCCAGCTGCGCTGCATTACCCACTAACCTCTCCCAGTATTTAAAGCCCTGTCTTTCAGCTCTCCTTTGTCAGATCGTCTGCAAAGCTCACACCCGGAACCTGTTTGCTCGCGCTTCTGGCTCACGCTTGTTTTGTGACCCCGGACCTGCCTGAATCTTGGATTCTCTTCTGCCCCAGAAAACCAGACCTGCTTTCTGCCGTAACGACTCCTGACTACTCTTCGATCCCGGTAACTCTGACCAGCCTTCTGCCTTGCTACTACGAATTTGGATCTCCCTTGAACTGTACTTCTGCCTCGTTTCATTCGCCCTGTTGTGTCTGTGTTCCCCCCCCAGGACTTCCGGACCACCCACCACCGGCGTCATAGGACGCATCGGTGCCACTGGGGGGGACACAGTCACAGCACATTGGACGGAACCCCTGTATCCCTGTTATTCCCCTGGAATAACCCCTGGAGCCTTCACTCACTCCCTACTTCCCTTTTCCCTGAAGTTTAATAAACTTTCTGGTGTGACGCAATTGTGGTCCTCTGGTCGTCTGTCTGAACCGTGACACAAGATGTCTACTAAGAGTCAAATGCAGGCCGTTCAAGTCCAAATGTGCAACAAGGATGTACAGTGCCTAAGTATTCACCCCCTTGGATATTTCCACTTTTACTGCTTTTATAAATGGAATCTTGATCAATTTAATTTGACCTTTTTTACAATAATTTACCAGAATCCCCTCTTTAATGTCAAAGTGAAAGCAGATTTATACAAAGTAATATTAATTAATTAAAAATATATAATGCAAAATAAACAATTGCATAAATATTCAAGTCAGCATTTAGGTGCAGCTTTGATTAGAGCAATGGAGCCAGAGTCTGCGTGGATAGGTCTCAGTTAGGCTTGCACATCTTGATACTGCAATTTTATTTTGCGAAACTGCTCAAGCTCTGTCAGGTTGGAAGGGGATCGGGTGTGAACAGCCCTTTTGAAGTCCAGCCACAGATTTTCTATAGGATTGAGGTCTGGGCGTTGACACAGCTTCTCCAGAACATTCATCTTACTGTGTTTCTGTGTCATTTTTGCTGTATGCTTCGGCTTATTGTCTTGTTGCAAAGTAAATCTCCGCCCAAGTTGTAGTTTTCAATCAGAAAACTTTGAATCAGATTATCCTCCTGGATTTCCATATATTTTGCTGAATTCATTTTACTTTTACCTTTACAAGCTATTCAGGGCCTGCTGCCAAGAATTATCCCCACAGCATGATGCTCCCATCATCAAATGCTTCAAATTAGGGATGGTGTGTTTTTGGTGATGCATAGTGTTTGGTGTCCGCCAAAAATGGCATTTAGTCTGATGGCCAAAAAAGCTACATTTTGGTCTCATCAGACCAACGAACCTTCTTTCATTTGACCTCCCACATGCCTTTGGGTGAACTTTAGTCGAGATTTAATAAGAGCTTTGCCTCTCACCCATAGAGCTTTGACTGGTGAAGAACTCGGGCAAAAGTTGTTGTATGCATAGTTTCTCCCATCACAGCTGCTGAGGCTTTTAACTTCTTCAGAGTTGTCACTTGCTGGCCTCCCTCAGCATTATTCTTTTTGAACAGTCACTCAGTTTGTGGTGAAGGCCTGCTCTAGGCAGATTTGCAGATTTGGCACATATGCCATATTCCTTATATTCCTTATTGATGGATTTCACTGAACTCCAGGGGAGTTTTTGTATCCACTTATGCTTTTCAGTAACCTTTTTTTTTGTTGTTTGGAGTGTTATTTTGTCTTCATGCAGATGGCCCAAGGAATATATCAGCATCAGACAGTTCTTCTGGTTATGGTTACATAGTGGAGGGCAGTTTAGTGACTCTGACAGGCAGCAGTGATGCCAACCCACCAGTGCACAACTACACCTGGTACAGGAGGAGTGGAGATAAAACTGCAGGTGGCAACAGGACAGAAGTACAGCATCACCAACCTCAGCTCTCAGGCCAGAATAATTTTTAATAAGGTTGGGGACAAGAATTCTTCTGATCTTCTGGTGAACGTTTATTTCAGTTGTTTCTTTGAGTTGTTTGGAGTGTTATTTTGTCTTCATGGTGGATTTATAGCCAGGAATACTGATTGACCAGTGGCTGGACTTTCAAGATTTTATATTACTATACTATACACATTCACTGCACTCAGGCCATCTCCATTTCACTTATTGTGAGACTATTAGCCACAATTACTTTGTAGAAATTTGCTTTCACTTTGACATGAACTGGAGTGCATCACTTCAATATCTGACAAAAAGACCCTGAACAAACTGATCAACATCTTGGACAATGAGTGTCATCCACTCCACAGCACAATTGTAAAGCAGAAGAGCCTGATCAGCTGGAGACTTCGCTCACTGCCTTGCACAACAGACAGACTGAGGAAGTCATTTGTCCCCAGGGCCATTGAACTGTTCAATGCTTCACTTAAGGGAAGAGCAGGGATGGATTACTGGACGGGCCTACCGGGCCCAAGCCCAGGGGCCCAAGGGGTCAGGGGGCCCTTAAGCCCAAGTCTTTGCATGAAATCATTGCCTCAATATCAACACATCAGGATGTAGGCTATGAATCTGATTGAATTTAGTATTGGCCATCCCCAAAATGCACCAGAATACAGGAAATCACATCAAACAAATTTAAACATTTCTGAGGGAGGACCCCCAAACCCCACTTCCACATATGCGACAATTAGTGGGGGGCCCTTAATACATCTGGGCCCAGGGGCCCGAAAGTTCATAATCCGTCCATGGGGAAGAGGAGAGATAGACTTCTCCGCATAGTCTGTCTGCCTCTCCACCCTCTCCATGTTTGGGTACTGTCTGTCCACTAGCCACTTTTTACCACTGTCTTACTGCCTCACTGTTTGCGTGCTATATTAGCACATATGCATAACCCCTCCCTCCATGCCACTGCCGGATTGTGGCCACACTTATACCTTTTCTTAATATAGTTTATATATATATGTATTTTTTTCTATAGTTTTTTTTATATTACCTTGCCTACTCTCTGATATGTCCATATTTATTTTACACTGGTCTCTAGACTTTATTCTTGCACTGTTGCACTGTTGGACTTACTCATTTGCACCATCACCATGACACTCACTCACACAGAGCACCTTATACCTTACTATGCACAGAGAATCACAGGCTCAGTCCCTGCCTCAGTCATTGCAAGCACCTCTTGATTAATCACCCACTATGTGGATACTGTTTTTAGAATTGATTTAGATTAAGTGTTATTTAGTATAATTTGTATTTTAGTATATTCTTTATCTTCTACTGTCCTTATTGCTTATTTGTGTTTTTTATATTATATACTTTTAATTACTTTTTTCTGCTGTTAGTGAATGTGTGTGTGTGATGTCTGTATGCTACTGAGACCTTGAATTTCCCCTTGGGGATCAATAAAGTATCTATCTATCTATCTATCTATCTATCTTATATAATTTTTAACAACCTGCATAAAATGTGGGACAGCCAGGCCCCTTTTCTATTGAATGAGTATGTTATCACTAGATACATCTACTGGAAATATTTGCTGCCAGTTTCTATTTCAACAGAAGAAGGATGTGTGTAGATAACTGAATGTTGACACACAATCAGTTCCTCCTCCAGTGATTTCTACAGGGCCTGTCTTGTGTTGATCATTTAGACTTTTTGTTAAGAGCCAGAGTCACTTTCAACCAGTAAGTAAGTACAAAATATGACTAAAACTGTTATTATTTTTCTTTCTTTCTTTCTTTCTTTCTTTCTTTCGTGCATGTATATATCAGGTGAAAATGCAGTTTTGGTTTTCCCATCTTGTAATGTGTGGTACATAACCATCTTCCGCTCACACTCTTTTTTTAGCATTTGGTGTAACTGACGAAACCTCTTGTATATTTGGGAAACCTTTTATGATTGAAATGAGCTTCTGTTGTTTTCTTATGCAGGATGGTACAGTCATGAATGTGGTATTCACTAGTTTGGTGTTGATTCTGCTCTTCCATCCAGGTTTGAAACTTTTCACTAATACATCCTGTATTCACTAATACATCCTGTATTCACTAATACTAAGGTGCTGTGGTTTCAGCTTCCTCTAGCAGTTTAGTGTGTCTTCACCACACCCAGGGTCAGCTGTCTGTCATATTTCCCACTTATAGCGCAGCATGGCAGTTCAAAGATATATTGTGACAAAGGGGCCAAGACAGTCACCATATAATAACAGTCAATACACCGTTGAGTAGAGTGGTCTATTTAGCATGCGACCTCATGAGCACACATTTAGTCTTTTGCAAATTGCATTCTACACTTTATTGTGTACACAACAACAAGCTACTGAGTAAATGAATAAAGCTGAAATAATATCCAACGTTGTGAGTTGTTATGGTTATAGTTTGGTTTTATTGGTACTTATAAGCACACATACAAAGATCTATTTTGTGATGCATCTCAGGGATGATACTGAATTAAACGCTGAAACGAGAATTGTTGGTTTGCTAGGAATAGTCCACTGTAAGAAAGTGCATAATGTGCAGCCATATCCCAATGTGTGACTCAAGTAAGCCATGTTTGTGATTTCACCTTAGGTAGTCTCGACTCCTGGGGAGTAAACTATGCCACGCAAAGCAAATGTGCCCCTCTGGGTTCAACAGTAGACATTGGATGCTCCTACACATATCCCAGTTATTACACAATCAAAAGCACAATTTGGAAGAGAAATTACATATCACTGTATTTTAACGAATATAGTCGTTCAATATATCTGGGTGACAAATATAAGAACTGTACCCTGATGATAAAAGATCTGAGATACAGAGATACAGGAGAATATAAATTCAGATTTGAAACATATTCAACTGGATGGACTGCTCAATCAGCCTTCAAACTGTACGTCACAGGTAATCTATTTTTTTTTCTGCACCAATGTCAGGAAATATTTTATCTTTGTAAAACAACAACAGAATAATTGACAGTATAACTTTTCATTTAATTTCTCAGCTCTGCTGGTAGAGATGAGTCCAGCCACAGTGACAGAGGGTCAGAGTGTGACTCTAACCTGCAGCACCACCTGCCCTCTGAGCACCAACACCACCTACACCTGGTACCAGAACACACAGCTTGTTACTAGGCAACACACGACAGACAACAAGCTGATCCTCAACCCAGTCAGCAGTGGAGACTCAGGCACTTACTCCTGTGCAGTTAAAGGACACGAGACTCGTCCCTCACCTGACGTGACCCTCAGTGTCCAGTGTGAGTACATGGGGTTTGTTTATTTATTTATTTGTTTGTTTGTTTGTTTACCGTTGAGTATGACCAAAGTCCTTTTAGGCAAGTCCCTCCACGCTTCCAAGCTCCACGCTTTTTGGGCACTTATCCGGCATCTATTTCGACAGAAATGCGCGTGCGCAAGGCTTCACGACACCAACATGCTCCAGCGGCGAGATCACATCATGATTGGCACAATGTCTTCACAACAAACCACATGATTGGCTCAATGTATCCACAACACACCACATGATTGGCTCAATGTATTCACATGTCGACGTTTTGCCGCGGAAGAGCTGGGATATGTGAAGACAACGTTACAAACTAACCCCATGCATTTCTACGGAGGATTTTTTGAGTGCTGTGTCTCTTCATTAGAAAGTCTCTGGTATGACTGCCTATTTCCATGTTTGTCTGCATATTTGATCAGTAATATCTGTATGTTTAAACACAAGTTTTTGTGTGTGTGTGTCAGAAATGTATCATTTACTAGTACAACATCAACTATGTCAACTGTGTTTTTTAAATGCAGATGGCCCAAGGAATATATCAACATCAGACAGTTCCTCTGGTTACAGAGTGGAGGGTGATTCAGTGACTCTGATCTGCAGCAGTGATGCCAACCCACCAGTGCACAACTACACCTGGTACAGGAGGAGTGGAGACAAAACTGCACAGGTGGCAACAGGACAGAAGTACAGCATCACCAACCTCAGCTCTCAGACCAGCGGACGGTACTACTGCCAGGCAGAGAATGAGGTTGGGGACAAGAATTCTTCTGATCTTCTGGTGAACATTTATTGTGAGTACTGTAATGGGGTTGTTGTTTGTCTGGTGGAAGAAATGCTGAAAAGTTATGTGCAAAATGTTATATATGAAAGTAATTATATGATAATTAATGTTCTCATTCAGTTAATTATATAATTTGTTTTGAACTTTAAAAATGAGCCTCAAATAATACTTCAGTTCGACCGAGTCCCAGAGTGAAGCTCAGTTAGCCTCATCTAGAGTAGAGAATGCCAGCATGACACGCCTTTGTGGATCTCCGATGATCCTATTTTGCCTTGAAACAGATGCCCCAAGGAACACCTCAGCAACGGTCACTCCCTCTGGTAACACAGTTGAGGGCAGTTCAGTGACTCTGACCTGCAGCAGTGATGCCAGCCCACCTGTGTCTACCTACACCTGGTACAAGAGCAGTGGAACTGAAACCATTCTCAGAGGCCCTGGGCCACATCTGAACCTCACTTTGGCCTCTGGTGATGGTGTAGTTTACCACTGTGAGGCACTCAATGAAGTGGGCTCCCAGAACTCGACCGTGGTAGAGGTCATTTTAAGAGGTGTGATGTAACATGGAAGCCTTTATTTTTGTGAGAAAATTATTGATTGTATATGTTGGTCAAGTGATTTGACTTTTTTGGTATTGTTTTCTTTTAATTTCACGCAGGTGGTACCGCACATCAGACTGTATTCCCCCTCATAGCAGTGGGAGTGGCACTGGTTGTGGCTCTTACTCTGGTGACTGGGATTGTCTGTTGTAGGTGTGCTTGCTCATGTTTTAACCTAAGTTTTGAAATCAATTACACATACATATTCACATGAATGCATACTATGTAGGCTGTTAGTTGACACACACTACTGTCTATGAGTACTGTATGTTTGACAGGGGGATGTGTATTTCAGAAAAAGGAAAAAGAAGGCATCAACAGAGGTCACACAAAGGACATCGGATGACGGACAGATGAGACTACTGAGAGAGGGCTTGCAAGACACTGAAGAGGTCAGCCAGTCTTAGGGAATGATCAGACAGGACGCGGTTTTTTTTAATGTTGTTTAATGTTGCATTAAGCGTTTTGCACCCTGCTTATGCACCCAGTGCGCCTCGCGTTTTTTGTGACTAATGCGCCTCGTGTTTTTGCGGAGGTACCTTGAGTGCTTCAAATTGAAAAAAGTTCAACTCCAAGCGGAAAAGTGCCCGTGTTTTTATGAAAAGATAGTACACCGTCCTGTCTTGTCGCACCCTTACACAGACATTGTAATTTATTTGCAAGGACGAACTAGTTATGGTGATACAGATGCCAATGCTTTTTACAAAGATTGTGGTGTACGCATTCCTCTGTACTCTAGTATCTCTCCACCCTCTACAGGGAGACTCCATTCATGTGTATGATGACATCTCGGCAGCGGCCGGGACCTCTGACCAAGCGGTCTCAGGGGGAGACAGAGTGGACTCAGGGGAAAATGAAGATGACGTCCAGTATGCCAGTGTCCAGTTCAAGGCCAAAAACAAGGACGCGGCGGTGCAGGACGCTACAGCCATGCAGTCTCAGAAGGATGAAGAGGAGGAGGAGGAGGATGTTGAGTATGCCTCAGTGAAGTTCTCCAGTCTCTCCAATGCAGTCAATACGTAAGTCGCATGTACCTTCCCAGTACTCATATGGAAAGCACCATTACTCCTCTAAAGGTCATGTTCATTGTCTATGTAGAATATAATAGTATGTTTACACACATGATGACCCATTTCTGGAATTTATGGAACTTTTATTTGCTGCCAGTCTTGGCAAGGACTCTCTGGCAGAAAAGATATTGTATCACAATGGGATCTTCCTGGGTAAATAATGGATACATTAAACAAATCTATTAATTCTATAATCTTATTTCAAAATGGGATACAATTGCAATGTTTTAAATATGTTTCGCCCGGTTGCCCTTGGCTTCCAAATTGTTACAAGTGGCAACCAGATTTGGTTAGCTTTGAAACCAAAATCTCATGCCTGGTTGCCAAGCTGGCAACCAATTTTAACCACTTTTAAAAGTTAATGTTGAGCCCTGATGTATAGCAATTTGAATTTCAGTTGAGCTGTATGTTTTAATAAGTATGCTTGAATAAAATACTCTGAAGTGAACTTATATGATGTATAGTTATTGGTAATAGTAGAAGCGGTAGTAGAGGCCTAGAAATAGTAGTTTATGTTTATGGTATTTGGCAGACACTATTTTACAGTATATCAACACTACATTGAAACAATGAAAATAATGAGTATTCATATTAACATAAACATACAAACCATAAATCGTAACATTTAAGAAAATTAATTAAGTGCAAAGTAAACAGAGGAGTCTTTCTTGAACATTTCTTGAAAATCCCTTGACTTTCTAATGAGGAGACATAGCACTCAAAAAATCCTCCATATAAACAGAGACTTTCTAATGTGGAGACACAGCACTCAAAAAATACTCCATAGAAATGCATGGGGCTAGTTTGTAACGCCAATATGGCAGTTGTCTACGCATATCACACCCCTTCAACGGCAAAATGTCAACATGTGAATACATTGAGCCAATCATGTGCTGTGTTGTGAATACATTGAGCCAATAATGTGGTGTGTCGTGAAGACATCGTGCCAATCATGTGTTGTGATCTCGCCACTGGAGCAATATTGGTGTCATGAAGCCTTGCGCACGCGCATTTCTGCCGAAATAGATGCCCGATAAGTGCCCAATAAGTGTTGCAATATGGCCGCCGAGAGAGAGGACTTGCCTAAAAGGACTTTGGGTATGTGTAGACAACTGCTATATTGGCGTTACAAACTAACCCCATGCATTACTATGGAGGATTTTTCGAGTGCTGTGTCTTCTCATTAGAATGTCTCTGCCCAAAGTCTCTGGGGATACGCTACGTACTGACGATTTGTGGGTGGTGCTAGTGTGGGCCGTTCGTTTCTGGAAAGGGGCGTGGTGTGTGTGGGAGGAATGACTGATCAGAGACTTTCGTTCATCATTTGCATAGGGTGTTGTATTTAAGCGGGCCACCAAAAACGGAACTTACATTGAACAGAGATCGCTTCTCTATTTGCGTCATGCCTGAACCCGCAAAGTCAGCGCCCAAGAAAGGCTCCAAGAAAGCAGTGACGAAGACTGCTGGAAAAGGAGGTAAGAAACGCAGAAAGTCCAGGAAGGAGAGTTATGCCATCTACGTGTACAAGGTCCTGAAGCAGGTTCACCCCGACACCGGTATCTCTTCCAAGGCCATGGGCATCATGAACTCCTTCGTGAATGACATCTTTGAGCGCATTGGTGGAGAGGCCTCCCGTTTGGCTCATTACAACAAACGTTCCACCATCACTTCCAGGGAGATCCAGACCGCTGTGCGTCTGCTTCTGCCCGGTGAGCTTGCAAAGCACGCGGTCTCCGAAGGAACAAAGGCCGTCACCAAGTACACAAGCTCCAAGTAAAGCGTTTTCTTAACGTCTTAAAATCCAACGGCTCTTTTAAGAGCCACCCATATATTCTGAGAAGTAATTCCAAACAATTGATGTATTTTTTTTTGTTCTTATAGTAACGTCATTAATGTTAATCAGCAATCGGATCCGATCCTTAATACGTAAATCCATTGAGTCATAAACCCAAGACCGCCAAAGCAGCGACACTACCTTAAAGTTGTCAAACCCAAAAAGGCGGCATCCAAGCAGTAAATGTTCTGGTCGATTTCAAAGGACTCCTAATAGCCACCCAAAGTTTTGTTAATGCATTTATTCCAATAATGACCACTAGGACAACACATGTCTGTATACATTCACGCCCATAGACTGATTTGCTCTCTATAAACTCATACTTCGAAAAAAGCCAAATTTACAGCAGTGAGTGGTAATGAACTAATGGATCATGAATTACATTTTAAAATATATTATTCGGTAGATTACTACGTTGTCATACAATATGCCCTCTTTTCCATACAGCAGTTATTCTGATCAACGTTTCGTTTCCAAACATTATACAAAGTATCCAAAATCTTGCAACACAACCATTTCAGTTTGCTACATTGTAACAGTTTTCGGAAAACTACAGTGTGAGTCACCACAGGAAGCTTGGTTTATTATGACCAAAGAGCTCAACTCTAGAATCTATGATTATGATATAAAACTGAACCCCTTATCCGGAAACTTTACTGTACTTAAACTGGGATATTACTTCTCTACTATGCCATGGGTATCTATTGATTGGAGACAATGCACTAATAGGGAGAAGTGCTACGCGCCACATGGAATTCAAATTCACGTCCCGCAACGAACTACATCTTGATTGGCTCTCACCATTGTATTGTCAGCCAATTGTGGCACTGAGTAACCCCGCGCTGGTGTGGAATAATACGACATGCCTGACCTTAAGTGAGCATTTGATATCCAGACGCATTCCTAACACCTACTTTAAACATGAGCGGCAGAGGCAAAACCGGCGGCAAGGCCAGAGCTAAGGCAAAGACTCGTTCATCCAGGGCTGGACTGCAGTTCCCCGTCGGCCGTGTGCACAGGCTGCTACGTAAAGGCAATTATGCTCAGCGCGTTGGCGCTGGTGCACCGGTCTACTTGGCTGCTGTACTCGAGTATCTGACAGCTGAGATCCTGGAGTTGGCCGGCAACGCTGCCCGTGACAACAAGAAGACCCGTATCATTCCCCGCCATCTGCAGCTGGCTGTGCGTAACGACGAGGAGTTGAACAAACTACTCGGCGGAGTGACCATCGCTCAGGGTGGTGTGCTGCCTAATATCCAGGCTGTGCTGCTGCCCAAAAAGACTGAGAAGTCCAAATAAACCTGTCCCTACAAGTCTTTGAAACAAAGGCTCTTTTAAGAGCCACCCAAATACCGATACAAAAGAAATTCCAAGTTGTTAGGTAATCGACGTATTTTCTCAGTGCTCGCCCATATATATATATACACATGTATATATATATTTGATTGTATTGTATCTTCAATTAAAACATTTCAATGATAACTCAAACATTTAAAGTGAAACATATGCCCTATAATGCTCTTTTCCCAGCTCTTGTTCACAAGCCTTGTTTGAGCCACATTCATAGCACGATGTTAACAATAATATGCACAATATTAAGCTGTTATAAGCAGCCTTCATTGCTTTGGAAATGGAAGTATGTAACGACATTTTGCTTCACATTTCTGTTTGCAATTAACCGTGAATTATGAGCCTGGTATAGAGCTAAATTTGTCTCAATAATATTTGTATATGCGCAGAGGGGGATCCAAAAATATTTCTTGATTTGCATGTGTGTTTTTTATATCTAGAAATAAAAAAATCATATTTGTAACTCGTATATTGATTTTTAGAAATATAGATGTGCATTTGTAAATAAAATGCCATTGTAAAACTGAAAACTTAATTTGTGAAATGTGATTCTGCATTTGTGGATCACCAGCACACGCATTCTGGTATACGAGTTACAAATATGATTTTTTTTATTTGTAGATATCAAAACACACATGCAAATCAAGAAATATTTGTGGATCCCCCTCTGCGCATATACAAATATTATTGAGACAAATTTAGCTCTATATGGTAGCCACCAAGCTATCTGAATGGAATGCGTTTCAGTCGGCTCGGCATATCATGTGCTTCATGTAAATGCTTGGAAAACGGATTATTGAAGACTCACCAATTCCATTCTACAAAGGCAAAATAGTAGATTAGTCTTCATCTATTAAAATTCTTGTCCATGTTCCAAATAACACTATTGCAGTCCATGTTTAAAGAGCCCTCTCACCAATCAGTTTAAAAATGGTCAGTAGTGGGAATCTCAACCTCCTGTAACCTTGTTTTTGTTGCCTTCACGATTTCCTTTTAAAATATTATTATATTTAAAAAGTATACACAATGATAAGCCAGCTGGAATCTGCCGCTCTCTTTGTCTCTCTCCTGCGCGGGCAAGATGCGTTCCCAATTAAGTGGAGTAAGTAAAGAGATTGAGAGAGAGGACCCGAAAAGTATCATCCTTGCATGTAAACATCGTGTTGGTGCATTTTGACATTGTAAACATTCTCGAGGAACAGTGAAACGCAGTTCGCAGTAAAGCCAGACACTTTCTAATGCGGAGACAGCGCTCAAAAAATCCTCCATAGAAATGCATGGGGTTAGTAACGTTGTCTACACATATCCCACGCCTTACATGGCAGAATGTCGACATGTGAATACATTAAGCCAATCATGTGGTGTGATGTGAATACATTGAGCCAATCTTTTGGTGTGTTGTGAAGACATCGTGCCAATCATGTGTTTTGATCTCGTCGCTGGAGCAAGGTTGGTCTAATGAAGCATTGCGCACGCGCATCTTTGTCGAAATAGATGCCCGATAAGTGCCCAAAAAGCGTTGCAATATGGCCGCTGAGTGGAGGGACTTGCCTAAAAGGACTTTGGTATAAAGCTACTATTTATTGGCTAAATTTGGGTGCCCCCTTTGTCCTTTGGTGCCCTATGCACAGTGCATGATGCGCATGGTGGGAGCGGTGGCATTGTCTGTAATGTCAAAAATACTTGCTCACACGTTCACATGTAAACATCTGTTGAGAAATCCGATCCCTTTTACTGTGAATGCTGCCTGACCACGCATCCCCCACCCCTAAAATGTCAGCCACTAATTAACTGTCTAATAAGACTAATAAGTCTGTTAAAACATGTTAATTTGTATTTTCCTTCTTCATGACTCAAGACTAGTTAAACGTTAAAACAAGGCATGTCATGTGTAAGCTTGTGTTTTCCTGTTCTTAATCACGCACTTATTTGTAATGGCGGCCCAAAGGCTTGCTGTTGCTTCCCCTTTTGACTTATACAGTCCTGCCCAAATTACTTATATGTAATATGTACTTGTGTATGTAATAATGATAATAACAATATGTTCTCATACTATTCAAATAATAATATCCATAATGTGTCAAATATTCATGTATTCTATGTTTCATACAGCTACAGCTGCAAACTGACCCCAAGGAACATCAATGTACAAAATATTTGTACAGGACATTGAAAACAAATTATTGTACAAATTTCATGCTAACTCTGTTGTACCCTTCAATTGAGGAAAAGTCATGAAACATGAAGCAAAAAAAAAAAGTGAACCATATATTTTATGATGTTAAACGTTGATTGGGGTCAAATTGACCCCAAGGATAACATGAGGGTTAACCCTTGTGTTATCCTCAAATCTTACCGACACTCTTTATCCTTGGGGTCAATTTGACCCCAGCTAAATAAACCCTCAGAAAATGATTATAATTCAAATTGTTACCCAGTTTTTTTTGTGACAGGTACTTAACAAGAGTGTAATAACCACCATGAAAAGCCCTACAAAACAGAGACTTTCTAATGAGGAGACACAGCACTCAAAAAATCATCCATAGAAATGCATGGGGTTATGGTGCTTTCCGGTTGTCTCGTAAATCCGCCACACGAGTTGGAAAGTGTAAATTACCCAGCTTTCTTGCGGCATTTTGGGCAGGCACGCCCACTTTACCTCGGAGTACTTGAGGGTACCCCGAGGTGGACGTACGACCTTACAACAAACATGGCTGCGCCCATAGTTGAGATGAGATGACATTTTTTATGCATATGTACTGTGTTGGTCATGTTAATGTTGATGTAATGCTCTTACACACTAGATTACATTGCTGCTTCAATCCGGTCACCAATTCATGGATTGCATGGTCTTGCTGTGCCTGCAATACAATGTAACAATTTGTTTTCTAGCCGTTTAGCTAGAGGCTACATGTAGCACAAATGCATTTTTATGGAGGATTGTTTGAGACTTTCTAATGTGGAGACACAGCACTCAAAAAATACTCCATAGAAATGCATGGGGCTAGTTTGTCACGCCAATATGGCCGTTGTCTACGCATATCCCACCCCTTCCTCGGCAAAACGTCGACACATGTGAATACATTGAGCCAATCACGTAGTGTGATGTGAAGACATCGTGCCATGTGTCATGTGTTGTGATCTCGCCGCTGGAGCAAGATTGGTGTCGCGAAGCCTTGCGCATGCGCATTTGTGCCGAAATGGATGCCCGACGAGTGCCCAAAAAGCGTTGTCAAATGGCCGCTGAGTGGAGGGACTTGCCTAAAAGGACTGTCTTTGGCTGTAGTCTTTCAAAAATCTTTTCCAAATCTTTCCAAAGTATGTCAGGGTAAGGAGGGCTTAAGACTTAATTTAGCAAATACAAGCTACATTAGGTCGTCATTGTTCATTATCAATCAGCGGTGACCACCAAGCTGACGTACACAGGGGGGCAGGCTGAGTAGGCCATGTATATTACAAGCCCCGCTGAAGTGTTCATACTCTTCAATTCCGAAGAATATCTCGTTATGGCAAGAACCAAGCAGACAGCTCGCAAATCTACCGGAGGTAAAGCTCCGAGGAAGCAGCTCGCCACCAAGGCTGCGCGTAAAAGCGCACCTGCAACCGGCGGAGTGAAGAAGCCTCACCGTTACAGGCCTGGTACCGTGGCTCTGAGAGAGATCCGTCGTTACCAGAAGTCTACTGAGCTGTTGATCCGCAAGCTGCCTTTCCAGCGTCTGGTTAGAGAAATCGCTCAGGATTTCAAGACTGATCTGCGCTTCCAGAGTTCTGCGGTCATGGCTCTTCAGGAGGCTAGCGAGGCTTACCTCGTCGGCCTGTTTGAGGACACTAACCTGTGCGCCATCCACGCCAAGAGGGTCACCATCATGCCCAAAGACCAGTGGTGGAGGAAGTACTGAAACTCAGTACTTAAGTAAAAGTACAAATACACAGATAAATATTTACTTTAGTAAAAGTAAAAGTACCACAATGACAACCCTACTTAAGTAAAAGTAAAAAGTACCTGTTTTTAAATGTACTTTAAGTATTAAAAGTAAAAGTATTTGCATAATGATTTATTCTCTTAATATATATATTCTAAAAGGAAAAATCAGTATGGGCTGTGGCATTTTAATTAAGCTAGTTTTAGGTTATACTCGACTAGATAGTTTTAAGTTAATGCAATTGTGCTTACCATCTGTGGCCCAGTTTACATTCTGACCTACAATTCTAGAGACTGTAATTCTGGTTATCTACTAGGGTGATCTGCTGAGTAATATCATTCAGCAAAACACGAGAGCCTGAAGTTTAACGGGGTAGACAAGGGAAACGTCGGGTGGATCGTAATGCCAATTATGCTGATTGAACAGAAAAGTTGCTGAGAAAGGTGTCTTTATGATTAAGTTCAGTTTCACTTGCGCAGACGCATAGACATTGAATGAGCGCTCACGTTACTACCCCCTAATTGTAGGCTATGCATCTTTATTTAATCACACACAATTAAAGAATATTTCCTAATCTGGAAAATGTTACGTTTTTTCCGGCCACCGGTTCATTAATAGTCTACCATTCATTTGTGCCGCAAATGATCAGAAGTGTGACAGAAGCATGGGCATAGCCTGTAACTTCGCTGATCCGCGGATAGCAATCTCATCGGAGAGGAGGCCCTAACGCTGCAGATAACAGACAGAGAAAGGCACAGAACACAGTTGCATGTACAGTGTAGCCATGGGTCTGGTGAATATAGCCTACCGAATGCAGATGGCTACAAGCTGACGCTTTGCCTGGTCTAGACTAGAAGCGTATGTTTCTAAGACTGCACGTAGCGCTCCAGAATCTTTGGTAGCAACCCCCCGGTAAAACAAACGTGTTTGTAAGAGAGAGAAAAAAACTGATCATAAAATGTATTGTAAAAAGGAACGATGGTGTTGTAGAAATGTAGCGGAGTAAAAGTACAGATAATTGCTGTGAAATGTAACGAAGTAAAAGTCAAAAGTAGGCTATGCACTATAAATTTTACTTAAGTAAAGTACAAATACGTGGAAAATTTACTTAAGTACAGTAACGAAGTATTTGTACTTCGTTACATTCCACCACTGCCAAAGACATCCAGTTGGCTCGTCGTATCCGTGGGGAACGCGCTTAAACTGATTTGAAGTCAAGATCTGATAATGTAACGGCTCTTTTAAGAGCCACTCAACTATGAAAAAGTTATGTTCCAAAAATACACTTACTGATTTGATATCGTCTGTTAACTAATATCTAGGTGATGAAATGTAATGCTAGCAGCCTCAATAATTAGGTAATGCTAACAGATTAGACAGACACTGCTCACCCACAAATGATTGGTTGTAAGTTTCGGCTCTGAATAAAGACTAGGTAAATGACACTAGCACTTACTACCTCGCTGAAAACTTCCTTGACGCAGTGTCATGCGTTTTGTTACCTCTTATTCGATCAAATAGTGCTCATTGTCTGGAACATGGTCAATGAGTCTACCAGTATGATGCTGTGCTGTTTTTCTAGGAATCGTTTCAAGTCTTTCATGTCATTTAGCATAACGCGGCCGTACAAGTATGGACAAATAGCAAATGAAAGGCCCCAAGCTTACAGTAATAAAAGTAGCAGTAGTTTAGAATAATAAAAACAAAAACCTTACTTTACAGAATAAGTGTAGGTAAATTAAAGTAGAGCAGTGAATGGAAGTTTCTTTTCAAAGAGAATGTGAGTGGCTCTTAAAAGAGCCTTTGAATTGGAGCAGGTTTAAATTTCGGCTTTACTTGGAACTGGTATACTTGGTGACGGCCTTGGTTCCCTCGGACACGGCGTGCTTAGCCAGCTCACCGGGCAAAAGCAGACGCACAGCGGTCTGGATCTCCCTGGAAGAGATGGTGGAACGCTTGTTGTAGTGAGCCAACCGGGAGGCTTCTCCAGCGATGCGTTCGAAAATGTCATTCACGAAGGAGTTCATAATACCCATAGCCTTTGAAGAAATACCGGTATCAGGGTGGACCTGTTTCAGAACTTTGTACACGTAGATGGCGTAACTTTCCTTTCTGGACTTTCTACGTTTCTTGCCTCCTTTAGCGGCCGTCTTGGTCACGGCTTTCTTGGATCCCTTCTTTGGGGCAGGTTTAGCTGGATCAGGCATGACTATTTTCAGAGAAATATCAAAAGTATGACTCTATTTCCTAGTTACCTGGTATATATACCTAGTTATATGTAAATACAGGACTGCGTCATTTACACACTCACGACCAGAATGCCGTGTCATTTACCTCCAAAACTAAATACCCAGACACGATTGGTCATTTTGTATCGAAGGGG
Organism: Alosa sapidissima; assembly: GCF_018492685.1. Lineage (NCBI taxonomy): Eukaryota > Metazoa > Chordata > Actinopteri > Clupeiformes > Clupeidae > Alosa > Alosa sapidissima. The sequence goes on from NC_055965.1 coordinate 13,796,652, forward strand.
CCAATCATTGTGAGAAGGTTAGCACCTCCCACAGATCATCGGTTTACACCACCTTCTTGTTTCCTTTCCCGCACTTTTCTACTGTAGGAAGGAAATCCTTCGAAATCTATGCCAAATAGTTTTACTTTTAACATTATAATTCATTATTCGTTTTCCTAAGTCACGTTGGGGCTATTCTTTATATAGAATCATGATAAAGTGTGAATATTTCTAGCCTATACACCCCAAAACTGGTAAAGGCAATTAGTTTAACACTTTTGCATGTAACGATTCAAACGATGAAATAAGGCCTTTTGTGTTATGTAGGTAGGACTATTCAACATGTATAGGCCTATATTGTTGTTTTGTTTATATTTGCCAGACAATTTTGTTGTGAAGCCTAATAACAATGGGGTCATTATGTAGCGTATTCATGGCGTCGCACCTGCACATAGGAGGTTATGATGGCAAGCGTTCTGGCATTTCTTTGCTTCTGACTTCAATATGAACACATGGCTCTTAGCTACAAACCATTGGATGGAGTCTCAGATGATCGCAGTGCCCTACATTCCTTGAATTTCCCCTGGGGATCAATAAAGTATCTATCTATCTATCCTCCCAAATCATACATAGCACCGTGACACTGTCATTATAGTGTGGGAGTGGGGCATTCATAGTAAGTTCACAGGCTACAAATTACTCTATATAAATGGAATATATAATTTCATAAGGAATTGGGCGGCTCTTAAAAGAGCCTTTGGGTAAATCGATTAAGAGATTTCATCTTTAACCACCAAAACCGTACAGTGTACGACCCTGGCGTTTCAGAGCATAGACGACGTCCATAGCGGTTACAGTCTTTCTTTTGGCGTGCTCGGTATAGGTCACAGCATCGCGAATCACGTTCTCCAGGAAAACCTTCAACACGCCACGGGTCTCTTCGTAGATGAGGCCAGAGATACGCTTTACACCACCACGGCGAGCCAGACGCCTGATTGCAGGCTTGGTGATGCCCTGGATGTTATCACGAAGAACTTTGCGGTGACGCTTTGCGCCTCCCTTTCCAAGACCTTTGCCTCCTTTGCCTCTGCCAGACATCGTTCTGTGTTCTAGTTACACAATTAAAAAAATAAATAACTCCCAACTCGCATTTTATACCAAAGAGAGGACGTTGGTGAAAACTACTAAGTACTGCCCCTCACTGCCCCTCCCTTCTTCGCGCACACGGCTAATAAACGTAAAAAACACACATCGTTCCGACCCACATCCGACCTTAGCCCCATCTTACAATGAAACAAAGTAGCACCGATATTACTGTTTTTCTCAGTTGTTAAAACACTAAAACCCATTGACTGAAGAAAATTCTCAGTTGCTTGAACTCATTACAGTTTTTTTCTGAATGCTTAAACACATTTTTTGTAACTATGGCTTTTTTTGCAAAACTCTACACACAAATGGCAAAACCACTCACTGAGTTCACAAAACTAAAAGCACAAACACTGCTTTGCACTCAGTTTGCAATTTTGTAACACACACTTTGCACAACTGTAGGCACAATGGCTATTATTTACACTATTTTGCCAACTCTCTGGCACACTTTCTCATGTGAAAACTGTTTTAGATAATTAGTTCACTTTGCAATCAGCCGAAGCACTATAAATAAGCCACAGGTAATGTACAATGGGTACGATGGAGTGAGCAGGAAGAGTGAGAAGAGAAAAAAACAGACAAATAAACAGTCTACATGTGGGGATAATGTCATGTCAGGCCTGGATACGTCATTCCAGAATATATTTTTCCCGGTGCCTTGGACTAGGACATTGCATGTGATGTAGACAGAATTTTGAGAGAGACGACCCGATGTAGACTGATTTGTTTTGTCTCAGTGAAATGCTATTTTGTGTTTTGACTCGGAAAAACACACTTGTGTTTGTTTTGATGTGTGTAAATAAACACTAATACTTGAAGTTGGGATCCCTGTATGTTTACAGAACTATGACAAAAGTATGACCTCAAACTGACATAGTCTATCTTGTGCACAGAGAAAGCAAAAGCCAGATGTGTTTTTTATTCATACCATCAGTGTGTTGTTGGCACATTGTGTGCTTACTATTGTGATTGCTTGTGTTTACTGTTAGATACGAAAACACCATTTTTACGAAGGTGTGAAGAGTTAAGCAAGGTGTGTTAGCTTTTGCAAGAGAACTACAATGTTTTGCTGATTGGATGAGAGGTTTTGCCATTTGTGTGTAGAGTTTTGCAAAAAAAGCCATAGTTACAAAAAATGTGCTTAAGCAATCACAACAGACTGAACAATTAGCTTACAGTTTTTTCTGATTGCTTAAGCACATTTTTTGTAACTATATACTTTTTTTGCAAAACTCTACACACAAATGGCAAAACCTCTCACCCAATCAGCAAAACATTGTAGTTCTCTTGCAAAAGCTAACACACCTTGCTTAACTCTTCACACCTTCGTAAAAATGGTGTTTTCGTATCTAACAGTAAACACAAGCCATCACAATAGTAAGCACACAATGTGCCAACAACACACTGATGGTATGAATAAAAAACACATCTGGCTTTTGCTTTCTCTGTGCACAAGGTAGACTATGTCAGTTTGAGGTCATACTTTTGTCATAGTTTTGTAAACATACAGGGATCCCAACTTCAAGTACTAGTGTTTATTTACACACATCAAAACAAACACATGTGTGTTTTTCCAAGTCAAAACACAAAATAGCATTTCACTGAGACAAAGCAAATCAGTCTACATCGGGTCGTCTCTCTCAAAATTCTGTCTACATCACATGCAATGTCCTAGTCCAAGGCACCGGGAAAAATATATTCTGGAATGACGTATCCAGGCCTGACATGACAATATCCCCACATGTAGACTGTTTTTTTGTCTGTTTTTTTCTCTTCTCACTCTTCCTGCTCACTTCATCGTACCCATTGTACATTACCTGTGGCTTATTTATAGTGCTTAGGCTGATTGCAAAGTGAACTAATTATCTAAAACAGTTTTCACATGAGAAAGTGTGCCAGAGAGTTGGCAAAATAGTGTAAATAATAGCCATTGTGCCTACAGTTGTGCAAAGTGTGTGTTACAAGATTGCAAACTGAGTGCAAAGCAGTGTTTGTGCTATTAGTTTTGCGAACTCAGTGAGTGGTTTTGCCATTTGTGTGTAAAGTTTTGCAAAAAAAGCCATAGTTACAAAAAATGTGTTTAAGCATTCAGAAAAAACTGTAAACCATTTCACATGGTAAAACACAATTTGCAGATCTCACTTACATTTTTTAGCAAAACTTTGAACACATTCTCATTCTCAAAACACACAATCTAATGCACATGCATCCATACTGGTAAACACAAGTGGCAAAAATGAAATAGAAATAGACATACATATGTCATTGATTACAGTTTTTCTCAATTGCTAAAACAATTTCTGAAACCTTGTTCCGTTTTCTTAAACCATTAAACACAAAACCTCACCTTCAAGCACTATTTACAAAACCTCTGACTCCTCTTGCAAAATCAAACTTTTGCCTCAAAACAGATTTACCTGTCCTCAACATCAAACTTTCGCTTCAAAAAACCCAGGCAAATAGTGGACGGTAAGCACATAATAATCATATTTGTTGATCAAATTTTACTTTATTTTACTTTACAAAGGAGATTCATTTGCAAGGATATACCCCCAACCTCATCTACACAATTGATGAAATTGATTAATCGTTATTTTCTCACATAATCATTTTGTTGTCCTATGACAGGACTGAAGGTGGTGTGACAGAATTGACTTCCTGAACTTTTCTTTATACAGGGAAACCTGGCTGTAGCCCATGGCATGCATTCAATGCATTGTGCATGCAATAAAGGTAATGCAAAGTTACTATTAGGAGGTTTACCACTTACTCTGAGTTAACTTGCTCAGGTGTGACACTAAACCAGAGACTTTCTAATGAGGAGACACAGCACTCAAAAAATGCATTTCTATGGAGGATTTTTTGAGTGCTGTCTCCTTATTAGAAAGTCTCTTATATAGCCTACATTTTGCCTGACAGACAGGAACGTAAGAATGTATAAAAATACAGTGAGTTTAAATCCAAGGGGAGTTTCCTGTGTATTACTGTGCTGTAAAGGCGTGTTATTTTTTTAGCCTACTGTAAAAATGTCTGCCAAAAATTGCAGTGCAAACAGTTCAGTAAAAGGACCATTTAAACATGTTAAACACACATTAATGGTGATTCGATAAGTGCACCAAAATTTCTGCGAATAACTGTAGGCCTAATCATGAATTGCAACACTAAATGTATAATAATTTGACATAGATGTCAAATGATTTGCTACCTTCAGAAGAAAAGTTCGGAAAAGAACAAAAGGTGGTGTAAACTGATGATCTGTGGGTGGTGCTAACCTTGTCTTACTGACTGCCCCATCCTATTCAAAATGACCAATCGTGTTTGAGTATTTGGTTTAGGAGGGAATACTGCCATTCTGGTCGTGGGTGTGTGGAGTGACGCAGTCCTCAATTTGCATATAACCTGGGATATATATACTTCGCTAGTCGTTTACTCTCAATTTATCATAGTCGAGAAGTCAACATGCCAGACCCAGCTAAACCTGCTCCCAAGAAGGGCTCTAAGAAAGCCGTGACCAAGACTGCCGGCAAAGGAGGGAAGAAACGCAGAAAGTCCAGGAAGGAGAGCTATGCTATCTACGTGTACAAGGTCCTGAAGCAGGTCCATCCTGATACTGGTATCTCTTCCAAGGCGATGGGCATTATGAACTCCTTCGTAAACGACATTTTCGAGCGTATCGCCGGAGAGTCTTCCCGCTTGGCCCACTACAACAAGCGCTCCACCATCTCTTCCAGGGAGATCCAGACTGCAGTGCGCCTGCTTCTGCCCGGTGAGCTGGCCAAGCACGCTGTGTCCGAGGGAACAAAGGCTGTCACAAAGTACACCAGCTCCAAGTAAAGTGTTACTGTAACGCTTCACAACACAAAGGCTCTTTTAAGAGCCACCCACATTCTTTAAAAAAGTAATTCCAATAAAAATCATACCTAGTTGTAAAGACTTTAATTACTGCTAATGATTTCATCAAAGACTTTGGAAATATAATCCATCTAAATCTTTTGAGGATATAAAATCTGCCCAATACTGTTACTTCATTTGCTGTGAATATGCGTAGGTCTACTTGCGCATTTGGGTTGCCTAGTGCTCCGGTGAATGTCGAGATGGGTCTAAAGGCATATCTTTTCAGCATACACTTAAGCGGTTCTAATGATTTATGGTGTTTGTTCATGCTATTGATCATTGATATCACGTTGCTGTGTATTATTGCTGTTTTCTTAATGTAGTTTTACAAACATTTTGAAACTGTTCACTTAAAACATTTTAACTCTCACACACTGACATGGAAACTAACCGCTCACATAAAAGTTTAAAACCACCAACCCAATGTAGTACTGCAAATTATTGTATTTAAGCTTGAAGGTAGCCTAAACTTATTTTGATTGTTCTCAATTATCATCCGGATAAGCTTCAGAATCAGAATGCAGATTCAGGAATTTGGCTTCACTTTGACAGATTGCTTACAGGGTTGATGGCCGTTCTTGTTCTGTGGTTGATTTTACGTGTTTGGAGTGAAATAATATCACATCACAGCGTAGTTCTTCATTTATATTTATATTTTACTTAATAGCGGTTTAGCACAATTAATCACTCACTGAACTCAAATCAAGATTAAGTAGGCCTGTAACTATCAGTTAATTGATACTAACAAATTTGCTTGCTATCAAGCCTGAGAAGGTAGCCTAAGAAGACTATACATAAGGTTGCATTTACTGATGTTTATTGGTTAGTTTAGGTTTATCTATATGTAGACAGGCGATTTGTGACCTCTAGACTTATGGAACTCGTTACGTCATAATGGTGAGTTCACAATAGCGCAGCTGTCATCCTCCGCCAAAATACTGCTTTGCATCACTTGTTGCAACTTCTCAGTTAGATATACACGCTTGTTTTCCCGTTTCGATTATATTCGAATATATATATATATATATTTTACATCATACTTTTCCTAATTTGATACCATATTATATTTTAAGTTCAGGACGTTTAACTTCAGCCCATTTTCATCACAATTCTGAAATGTAGCTCCAGTCAGTGAATTGGACATTTTCAGTTCAATGGATTCCCAAAGCCTTAAAGAGGAGTTGGATAGACTCCATGCTCAAAACCAGGAGATGAAACACATAATGCAGCAACTCCTGAGGGAAAACCTGGAGCGGATCCAGTACACCGGCTCCAGGACCTGCTTCCCAGCATATGTGAGTTCCCTATAAAATCTAGTAGTAGTACAATATAGCCTAAGCTACTACCGGTATGTAAATTTAATAGCCCATATTCCCTGGGGCCAATACGAATACAACTTTGGCTCAATCTGGCTGTTAATCAATTATAGAAATCATACCATGGGCTACTTTCAGTAACTTTCATGTTAGGTTCATATAGGCCTACAGAACAGTGTGTGTGTGGGGGGGGGGGGGGGGGGGGGGGGTTGTGGTGTTGGGTGCAGGTGGTGGCCATGTTTGACATGTTTCCTCCTCCCTGTTTACAGTGTCATCATCAGCTGCTTCACCCGCATCTCCATCCTCATCTTGTGCCTGTGACACTGCCAGACCACAATCCCACAATGCTCTTCGGCTCTCTCCAGCCGCTCAGAGCCGGTGTAGCGTCTGTTCAGCATGAGCTGTTGCCCCCTATCACCCCGGCACACGCCCAGCAGCAGCAGTCCTGTGGCTCAATCCCCTCCTTGCCTGCGCTTGCCCAGGGCCAGGACCCGGTCCAGCTGTTGCTAGGTGACAGACGGCTCTCTGCAATTCCGCAAGGAGGTGCTCCGCATCCCCTAGGCAGGAGGAATTTGACAGGCCTTGATCGGGCTCACCCACTGATGCCACTCCATCACAACAGAGCCCCGAGTGGCGTTGCGAATGGCAGCATGGCACCTGCTCCACCTGTCATCACCAAGGCAACGGGCAAAAGTCATAACAACGAGCCGAAGAAGATCAAGGCCAGGCGCTGTATTAAAACTGTTCAAGATGTTGGCCTGAAAACCAGCAGTCAACAGGACAACATTAACAGTGGCCAAAACCATGACAACGGTTGTCAACCCCAGCAGAAGCAGGATTTGGGGTGTGTGCTGGAACCCCTAAACGTTCACCAGATCCCTGAGAACCTCCGACTGGAGGCCCTGTGTGTTGCTGAGGAGATTAGACTCACCAGTCTCCGCTGTAACAGTGTCCTCAGTGGCAATGCCAGCGCTTCTGACCGTGCAGGCAGTTCTACGAGCAGCCTCAGCCCTGTGGACCTCAGGACCCCGTCCGCACTGCGCGCTCTGCCCTTCCTCAACACCCCCACTCCACCCATTGCCCATGCTGTCCCCTCCCCCCCAGAGACAGCCAAACACCAGGTAACCAATCAGAGACGCTTCGTCAGTAGACTACCCCGCCTCAAGAAGACAGCTTCACTTAGTGTGGCCACTGCTGTGACAGGTGAGCAGTGAAATCAGTAAAGTTAGATACATATCCCTAACCTTCGTACACACACACACTCACTCACACACACTGATCGGATTGTCTGATATAGCTTTGGTTGCAACACAAGAATACGATCTACAAATCAAACTTAATTACACATGAGTGCAAACCCAAGGAGCACATGTAAACCATCTCATACAGTCTTGACAACTTAACATTACTTAAACATCAGTCCATAGCATAATTTGCCATGGCAGTGTAAAGAGAAAAACAAATTTGACCTTTGACCTCCCAGAGCAAAAGTCTGTGGAGTGTCTGACAGGGAAGGAGGAAGTGAGGGAGTGTAAGGAGGTGAAGAAGAAGAGAGTGATAGTGGAGAAGCAAACAAGCAACACCCAGCATATCAGGGAGCTCCCAGAGCTGGCCAAACTGCCCCCTGTGTCCTGTCCTGAGGAGGCCATCCTGCAGGCCTTCAGGCTGCTCAGACACGACGACTGGTGGAAGTATAGCTAAAATAGGCTAGGCTAACACATTAAATCTGTACAAATTATAGGCTATTAGCTATGATAGGCTACTTTAACATATTTACTTGAGACACATTATAGGTTTTCAGCTAAGATAAGATACAGTCTGAAACAATAACATTTGTGTTCAAAGAGTGTATTTTATTGAAGACAGTCTACCTTATGCAAGGTCTTTACACTTTAGAGCTAAGCTGGAGATAGACTGCTAAAGTCAAGTATATGCTCCTCTAAATTGTGTGTGTGTGTTGTTGTTTCTGCAGGGAGCAGAAGATCGAGGCCCTGATATCCATCAGGTCTCTGTCCCAACACCACGCTGAGGTGATGCTGCCCAGGCTGCATGATGTGTGTCTGGCCGTCTACCATGAGGTCAGAAGCTCTCTGCTGGAAAACAAGCTAGAACTCATGTTGCATTTGTTCTGTTTCAGATCCGAGAATATGTATTCAGATGACTTAGTTATACTGTACAGTTTCAATAAGCTTACTCGTCTTGGTGCCACTACAATGTGTGCATGCTGGGACTGGACAAATTTTTATAGACAGTATGAGAACACTTTCGTTGTGTTCTATGTATTTTTGAGACAGCTTGTAACATTGTCATTCTACCTTTCTCAACACACCCAGGTGAAGAACCTGCGCTCAATGGTGTCCCGCGCTGCCATGGTGACGCTGGCCCACCTGCACGCTCACCTGGGGCGAGGCATGGACGCTGAGGCCGAGGGCACAGCCCAGACACTGCTGCCGAAAGCTGGAGAGGCCAGCGGCTTCATCAGGGAGGACATGGAGCTGGCACTGGGGTACATGGTGCTCAACGTCACCCCCTCTCGCAGCATGAACGCCCTCATCAACACAGGACTCAGGTGAGGGGGAGAGAGAACCATGATGAGCCTTTACTTCAGACTTTCTGAAGTTTATTGGTTCTCTGTGGTACTGCTAATACTAATGGTTCCACTAGTCCTCAACAACTCTTACCTAGTTCTCTGTTTCACCTGGTTTCACACATGGCTCTCCAGGTTATATGGTTCTTTGTCTCCTCTGGTTCTCTGGCTTACTCATTCTCTGTCTCTGTGTTTCTCTTGGTTTGTCTCAATGGTTCTCTGCTTCTTAGGCACCGTAATGCGGCCGTGAGGAAGACCACTGCACAGTTCCTGGAGAGACTGGCAGAGGTCATGGGGGCATCCCGCGTCCTGTCTGGCAAAAAGAACCTGACTGACCGCTTCATCCACTCCATCAGCTGTCTGGCCCTCGACAGTGCACAGGAAGTCAGGTGGGAGTGCTACTTCTTGTTTTTAAATAACAACTCAGCCAACCAAACCTAACAATTAATTTATTATGTGATAACTAAAAGTCATGTCATCTCCTATATCGATACTACATAGAATTATCTGTCAGTGGCGTGGATTTGAAATTGTATGTTTACCACTGTTAAAACACAATGAAGAGTTAACATAATAACGAAAACACTGTATGTTTTGCACTGTACATATTACACAGTGCATTATACAGTATGTTATACAATATGTTGGTCCATGTAGTGACTGTAAATTAACTAGTGCAGTGCCCGTACAAAACATGCCAATTCGAAAAACCTGTTGTCCAATGACATGTACTTTAAAAATGGTCTGATGCTCTAAGGTTATGTTACCACTGGATCAAAATTATAATACAAACATAGGGAGAGACTGTGGCGATGTTCCAATGTCTAGGGGTTCATTACATAACCTGAATACTTACAAAAAGAGTATTGAAGCTGAAATAAAAACAAATAAATACGAAGAAACGGCCATAGAATAGGGACAAGACACTGTAAGACAAAAACATGAAATACTGTAAGACAAAAACACTGTAAGACAAAAACATGATACAATGAAAGCTGAAAAGTAGCCATTCTTGCCAAACATTCAATAATGCAAATAATAAGCATTCAATAAGCATCGTTTCAGAGTTATAGCTTTTACGCATAAAAATGGGCATAATACTAGCTGTTTTGGCCTAGGTTTAAGGCTATGTTTACCTGTAATTAAAAATTTGATGACAGAGAAGTTTGGAGTAGATTGATTGACTCCCTAAACGGTCTCTGTAATAAGTGATGTCTCGCCTAGCCACTTCAAGTGTATTCAGCTAAAGTGCCAAGCATGTCAAGTGTGATGTTGGTCAAATGATTCTACTCCACTGTCTTAAATAGAGAGTGTGTCTCACGCCCTCTTGTGATGAAATGAAAACAGGCAGTTCTGCCTATGAAGTCATTGTGGCATCAAACATATGTTGAATGTTAATTTAACATAAAAAACATCACAATATTGTTTTAATGCTGTCATTATTAATGAGTTGGTGTTGATGTCCTCATTGTAAATAAATCGGTGTTGATGTATTGTTTGTGTCTAAAACAGGACCCATGCCCGTAACACGTTGGCATTCTTGGCTTCCCATCCTGACCTTATCAAAATGGTGGACAGGTTCGTCCCTCAGAGAGATCAAGGCACTGTCAGGGACATCATCAACAAATGCCAAAAAAAGTGGGTGCAAACCATTGGAGGACACCATTAACACATAGCATTTATCTATCATTGTCAAAAATTGGCCAACATCTCTACTTATTATCCTTTAACTTCAGAGAATCCGGAAGGAAATGTCTTAGTCATGTGTCCTTTTGATTTTTCCTTTTGCCATCCCTACATAGTCTCCGATCCAAATGAAGAAGGAATTCTGGCGGCAACATCTGGCGGGATCATCTAGCTCAGCAGCAGCATTCAATCAGACTACCAACAAGACCAAGCTCCTTCCCCCATTCCAGTCTGCTCTCATTCACTCTCAACCAGCTACAGCATTCAAACATCTATTTTTACATAGGCCTAATTTGTATTTTGTTTCTTTTTCACATCTTTCAGTTTCCTTTTTCTGAAACAAGTTAAAAATAAAGCGGAAGAAAGTGTATTTGTCTGTCTCAATTGGCTCAACATCGCATGTAGCATGCATAGCAGTCTTACAAAACATTCTAACTATGCTAGAAACAACATATTGTGAGAAAATAATTCCGCATCTATTAACCAATAACCGGAAGTGATGTAAGAGAGGGCAAACAGGTCAAGTTCAATAGACCTCTGAAGTTCGCCTACAAAAAAGCAGCCATCTTTGACATCCGGTATCTGGCGATTTTTCCTATGGGAAAATAACATGGGGATTTTGAATTATCGCACCTGTTAAACTCTCGCAGGGATGAAAAAGTCTGAAATGCAGACGTTTTCCCGAACACACTTTTATCCTCTGCCTTCGAGTGGATACTGTGATCTCCGGTAAGTGAAGGCGGCACACTTAGATTTGCGATAGGTTGTTAGCTTCAGTTAACAACCGGATCTCGTTATATGGGCAAAGATGGCCGTTTTGGTTCTTTTTTGTAGGCAAACTTTGAGAGGTCTATGAATGGTGTAATGAATCCTGACACAGACTCAGAGGAGATTATAAACAACGAGAACGCCTTTGATGGGCCACAACCTTATAATTATGAGCCTCCTAGGCGAGATAGGCAAGTGAAATAGGGGCCAGGAAGAGAACAGGGGGAGGAACGATGGGCAGAGGAGAGAGGTAGAGTTGTGATGTCAGGAGTAGTGGCTAAAGGGCCTATCACATTACACGCGGCATGCGCTATGAAATGCATTATAGCAGAGACTTTCTATACAGTCCTTTTAGGCAAGTCCATTTGACAACGCTTTTTGGGCACTCATCGGGCATCCTATTCGGCAGAAATGCGCGTACGCAAGGCGATCTTGCTCCAGCGGCGAGATCACAACACATGATTGGCACGATGTCTTCACAACACACCATATGATTGGCTCAATGTATTCACATCACACCACATGATTGGCTCAATGTATTCACATGTCGACGTTTTGCCGAGGAAGGGGTGGGATATGTGTAGACAACAGCCATATTGGCGTTACAAAATAGCCCCATGCATTTCTATGGAGTATTGTTTGAGTGCTGTGTCTCCACATTAGTAAGTCTCTGGCGCAGTGCATACCGTGTACAATGTGATAGCCCCTTAACGCTGTGTCTGTGTCTATGACATTATCTTGATATCGTTTAATAAATCTGCTTTAGCAATCATACTTTCAACATTGCTGTTGATCAAACATCCATGTAGATTGCTTTCAAGTCCTTTTGGAATATGACATATAACATGACAAATAACAACAAATTGTTTGACGGCCCATATTTCTTCTGTCGCGACCCGCAGGCGGAAAAGTTGCAGCGTTATTTGTGAGCGGAGCTACAGTGGTGTGAAAGCCCCCTTCCTGATTTCTTATTTGTTTGCATGTTTGTCGCACTTAAATGTTTCAGAGCAAACAAATTTAAATATAAGTCAAAGATAACACAAGTAAACACAAAATGCAGTTTTTAAATGAAGGTAGTTATTATTAAGGGAAATCAAAATCCAAACCTATATGGTCCTGTGTGAAAAAGTGATCGCCCCCAAAACCTAATAACTGGTTGGTCCACCCTTAGCAGCCACAACTGCAATCAAACGTTTGCAATAACTTGCGATGAGTCTTTTACAGTGCTGTGGATGAATTTTGGGGCTACTCATCTTTGCAGAATTGTAATTCAGCCACATTGCATTTTTAAGTTCTTGCCCCAGCATCTCAATAAGATTCAGGCAGAGACTTTCTAATGAGACACAGCAGTCAAAAAATCCCCCATAGAAATGCATGGGGTTAGTTTGTAACGCCAATATGGCCGTTGTCTTCACATATCCCACCCAAAAACAACTTGTGTTACAACCTGTGTTACAACCTGTTACATTAATGAAGCCAAATAGCACCATAGACCACAATCTACAGTTTTACATTTCCGCCTTGACATTAAAGAATTATAACTTGTGCAGCATTGCACTGTCTCTCCGTACAAGCTTTAAACTTGGCTTGACTCATTCCCATAGATAGTGGTACTGATTGAACAAGGTTTTGGGATACTATGTTATGTTTCCAAGCTGATATTCACTTTGAAAACTGGTTCTCTTTTGGCGGAGATTGTTTTTTTCATGTTCTAGTTCTGTTGTCTCTTACACTGTACAATAAATGTCCATTCTGACACAGCCCATGAGTGTTAACTTTCATTTGTTACCTTTTTTATGTATATGGTCCTTGTGGTTGTGGAGATATTCAACATTTATTGTTGGCATGTCATGTTGAGCAGGAAACTAAAAAATTGGCCTGAAATTGCTTGTACAAGTCACACAAAAAAATGTTCTGCTTGACAACCATTAAGATATTAATCTTACCTATGGGTGTCTTCTACCTAAAAAAAATAGGGTGACAAAAACATGTCCGCAAAAGCCTTAACGGAAGCCCTTTTCAGAATTGGCCCCCTGACTACTTGAGGAGTAAGCATATCTAATCTGTTCACTGATTATGGAAGGAGTCTCTTGCTTTCATATTCACATTTTTGGCTGCTGTATTTTGTAGCTTATTTTGATGCATTTTTAAGGTGGGTATTTGGTATTTTATTTAGAAATACATTTTGATGTCTTTGTGCCCATCCCTGAGTGCGTTGTATACTGTACAATGAACAAATTGTGTGGCCCTGAACATTGTGCTTTCCATTTGTTCACAGTACTGAATGTTCAATAGATTTTGACTGGTTGCAGGTTCATATCACAAAGAACAAGAACCAAAGGGCAAGTTTGTGAGATGCAGGGTACAGTAGCCTTCTGTAAAAATAGGAGTACAAGGAGGAAGAACAAAACAATTGCAAAGAGCAAAGCAAAGTAGTAATTTCTGATCATTTTGTTGAGATTAAAAATGTACCTCTCCCTGATAACTATGTTTTGAACAATGTGTTTTCTATTTTTTGGTGTATTGTTTACTGACCGCTTGATAGTGTATATCATTGTGATCTCTTTGTTTATAATTTGAGAGCAGTATTTGATTTTGAGCACAGGTAAAACTGTTTTCAGGTGAAAGTTTGACTTTACAGAGTCAGAGGTTTTGTAATACTGCTTGAAGATGAGTTTTTGTGTTTAATGTTTTAAGAAAATAGAGCAAGGTTTCAGAAATTGTGTTTTAGCTAAGGGCGCTTCAGGGCATAGACGACGTCCAGAGAGAGGACCTCGTTGAAAACTACTAAGCACTGCCCCTTCATTCTCTCTCCTTTTTATGAATGGAGTCTGCGCGGGCCAATATACGTCACCAAGAAACGCCCACTTCTGAGTTTTACAAAGTAACAGAAGAAAAGTAGGACCGACATTGATACTTTGGACAACTGTTTTTTTGTTGTTGTTGTTTATCACAGTTCAACACAGGACAGGCACACGGAGAATTGAGATTAGCCCTTAACCCTTGTGTGTGTAATGTTTTCTTTTTCTGCCTGATACTTTATGGCCTTAAGTTAACTTGATAATGACAAAATGAATAAATAATTTGGTAGACATGCCAACATACCCCTACACATCCTTAACAAGATGTTTTGGTCAAATTGACCCGAAGACACAATGAGACACACAGATGTAGCCTAAAGAAAGACACAACAATAGACACAGATACACACACACACACACACACGCTTACAGTTTTTTTCTGAATGCTTAAACACAACTGTGATTCTTATAGCACAATTTCTAAAACTATTAATACTTATAGCAAAACAACTCACTGAGTTCGCAAAACTAAAAGCACAAACACTGCTTTGCACTCAGTTTGCAATTTTGTAACACACACTTTGCACAACTGTAGGCACAATCCACTGCACGGCACTCTTTTTGCGGAACTGTAAACACAACTCACTGCTTTACACTCAATTTCCAAATGATCAACACACTCCTAGCAAATCTATACACATGTATGGATATTATTTACACTATTTTGCCAACTCTCTGGCACACTTTCTCATGTGAAAACTGTTTTAGATAATTAGTTCACTTTGCAATCAGCCTAAGCACTATAATTAAGCTACAGGTAATAGCAATGGGTACAATAGAGGTAGCAGGAAGAGTGAGAAGAGTAAGAATTAGAGGAGGCTGAAGAATAGGACGTGGAGGTGAAGAAGTAGGATGAAGAGGAGGAGGAAGAGGACGCGGAGGTGAAGAAGCGAGAGGACGACAGGGGATGGGGGCAGTAAGAAGAATAAGAAACAGAATTACTGATGACATCAGAGCTACAATAGTGGACCATGAAATCAACCATGGAATGACCCTGAGGGAAGCTGGCCAACGGGTTCAGCCTAACTTGAGGCGAAATGTTTCCATAGGGCTGCTTTGGTCAGACACCCACTCTTCACTTCTTGAGTCCAATTGAAGAGTTCTTCTCTGCCTGGCGCTGGAAGGTCTATGACCGTCATCCCCATCAATGCATAGCCCTTTTATAGGCAATGGAGGAGGCATGTGGGGATATTGACCAGGCATCATGTCAGGCCTGGATACGGCATTCCAGAGGATATTTTCCCCGGTACCTTGGACTAGAGGACATTGCATGTGATGTAGACAAAATTTTGAGAGAGACGACACGATGTAGACTGATTGTTTTTTTTGTTTGTTTTTTTTTGTCAGTGAAATTGCTATTTTGTGTTTTGACTTGGAAAAACACACTTGTGTTTGTTTTGATGTGTGTAAATAAACACCAATACTGGAAGTTTGGATCCCTGCATGTTTACAAAACTATGACAAAAGTATGACCTCAAACTGACAAAGCCTACCTTGTGCACAGAGAAAGCAAAAGCCAGATGTGTTTTTTATTCATACCATCAGTGTGTATACCATCCGATATCATCGTTTTATTTATGTTTACTAGTTTTGTGTTCCCGGTCAAAAATGACCGCTGGATTATAACTTATTATAAATCCATAGTAACACACATATTATCGTCTATGTTGTGATAGACCTTTGTATCAACTTGTATTCTATTGAATATAAATAGTTGTGTACATCCATTTGCTATTTATGGCCTGCAAGCCTCACTGACCTGACCTCATGCAAGTCAGAAAGGGAAAGATTAATTGGGCAAAGGTTCCAGCACAATATAATAAATATCAGACATTATAAGAAATATCTTATGTTTCAATATAAGAAATGTGTTAAGAAGTGAAACTCAACGTATTTAAGGGACGAGTGATAAGCCTACGCTTTAAAAACACGACAATGATATTAGCAAAATGACCAAAGTTGTATGGCATTGTATCAGGAGTTCTTCGGTAATGAAAGAGTTACTTTGGGTCCAGGAGAGATGGCACAAGATGTTATCTAAACCCGATGAATAGATTGGGCTACTCATAATGAACAGGCAGAACGCAACTGTATAATGTGCTCCCCACAATACGGCATATTGGCAGTCCAAAGAATAGTCTAAGCCAGTGTGTTAGAAACATATATTCTACTGTAATTCAGTCTTGGTCATATGTCTGCATAGCAGAATTAACAAATATTGCCACATCACGAATGTTTCCCATAAATTGGTCCTATATTATTTAGACCTATGTGGTATGTATCCGTGTGTTTCGTGTTTGTGAATTGTGTTTCGCAGTGTCCATAAAGCTCCCGATTGGAAAGTACACATTCGCAAAACCCACATTGTAACACGTAAAATCAGTGACAGAGACTCATGTTTTGGTCTAAGGCACTTCTTTGTCGACGTATTGCGCGGTTTTACTATGATTGTGTGCATGTTTTCCTCACAAAACTCCGACTGACTGCAACCTCTCCAACTAGAGGTCCGACGTTCTCAGTTTGTTGCAAAAGTGATAAAGGGCGACCATAAGCCCCCATATATTCTTTTTGACGTGCAGGCTGTGCTCTTCACAACAGACATCGTCTTGTTGATACATGTCGTGTCGTTACTCATATTTCTTACAAATAAGTGTGTGAAGAAAACACAAGTGATCTCTTCGCCACAGAAAGGCCGGGACAGCTCCCACTCTGCTGAGTCTAAATGGTTCTCATGTTTGGTTTAAGTCCTGCCCACCGGCTTTGACAGTTATTCTCAGGTCTCCCGAGTAGTCTGTGCGTGAAACCTCAACGATACAATGGCAGAAACTGCTCCAGCTCCCGCTGCGGCCCCTGCAAAGGCCCCTAAGAAGAAGGCGCCCCGACCCAAGAAAACTGGCCCAAGTGTGGGCGAGCTCGTCGTCAAGGCCATCTCTGCTTCCAAAGAGAAGAAAGGAGTCTCTCTGGCTGCGTTGAAGAAAGCTCTGGCGGCAGGTGGGTACGATGTGGAGAAGAACAACGCTCGTGTCAAATTGGCCATCAAGAGTTTGGTCACCAAGGGAACTCTGGTCCAGACTAAAGGGACCGGCGCGTCCGGCTCGTTCAAGCTGAACAAGAAACAGGCAGTGGAAAAGAAGAAGCCGGTAAAGAAGGCAGCTCCTAAAGCCAAGAAGCCTGCAGCGAAGAAACCTGCCGCGGCAAAAAAGCCCAAGAAGGCAGCAGCCAAGAAGCCTGCGGCCGCCAAAAAGTCTCCGAAGAAAGCAGCCAAGAAGCCCGCCACACCGAAAAAGGCAACGAAGAGCCCGAAGAAAGCCAAGAAGCCCGCTGCCCCCAAGAAGGCAGCGAAGAGCCCCAAGAAAGCAAAGGCAGCGAAACCCAAGGTGGCTAAGCCTAAAGCTGCCAAACCCAAAAAGGCTGCACCTAAGAAGAAGTAGGCTAAATGTTCGCGCATTCTGTCTTTTCCCCCCATGTGTACAAAAAGGCTCTTTTAAGAGCCACCAAATCGCTCTCTGAATGCTTTTATTCCGTCAGTGCCTGCTGGTAGGCAGATCAAATTCTGTTTGCCAATACACAATCATACTCAGCTTCTTCTGCATTTGTTCACTATAGCTCACAAAACCCCGACTGCGTCATGGATCAAAACAATGAGCGTAGAAGCTATCCGACAGGGACATAAACAAAAGCGAGTGGTATTAAGTAGTGTAGACAATTCACTAATGCAATACAAGTACTTGTTGGCTGGCTCGACTTACCCCCGCCTTGGCGGCTCATCTATCCCCACAACCACCATTTTGCTAGAAAATGCTTCTCACAACAAGCCAAGGTAACATTCATGATTTTGTGTAGCCCTCACATCATAGATTACGAGGGCACCCATTGAGGTGTAATTCGTCTGAATGTTCTATTCACGTTTTCTCTAAATCATCCTAACTCTGGACATGAATGGAATCCACATGGAGAGCAAAAATCATATTGTACATGTTAGTTAGTTAGTTATGTATGTATGTATGTATGTATGTATGTATGTATGTATGTATGTATGTATGTATGTATGTATGTATTTATTTATTTATTTAACTAACTAACTAACCACATTTGCCATGTGCTGTACCTTTCCACAGATTGTAAGGGATGATTCCCTCTTCCGTAAAATGCTCACATGATAGGCCTACAATGTGTTTACGGTTGCCTAGAAAAAGGAGTGGCTCATCTTACTCCTATGCCTAATTGGTTGTGTATGCAATTTTATATAAAATACATTATATTAGGTGATGTATTACGGTAACACAACATGACTTCTATCAGAGACTTTCTAATGTGGAGACACAGCACTCAGAATATACTCCATAGAAATGAATGGGGCTAGTTTGTCACGCCAATATGGCCATTGTCTACACATATCCCACCCCTTCCTCGGCAAAACGTCGACATGTGAATTCATTGAGCCAATCATGTGGTGTGATGTGAATACATTGAGCCAATCATATGGTGTGTTGTGAAGACATCGTGCCAATCATGTGTTGTGATCTCGCCGCTGGCGCAAGATTGGTGTCGTGAAGCCTTGCGCACGCGCAGTTCGACCCAAAGACTGTGCCCGATGAGTGCCCATAAAACGTTGGTATATGGCCGCCAAGTGGAGGAACTTGCCTAAAAGGACTTTGCTTCTATCTAATGCAACAGGTGCATCCAAATATGAAACAAAGTATCCAAAACCTTGCAATACAACAATTTCAGCTTGTTACATTGTAATAGCCAGTACCAGTGCCAAATGTGTATCTCAGGAAGCCTCGTGGGTTTACTGGTTATTAAGTTGAACTTGAACCTCTGGAAACTTCGCTGTAACTTGACCTGGGATATTACTTCTCTACTATGCCATGCGTTAACTTTTTTTGTGATTGAGCTAATGATCTGAAAGGAAGGTCGAACTTAAGTGTTATGCGCGCCAAATAGATTTCAAAATGATGTCACGCAACGAACTACACGTTGATTGGCTCTCACCATTCTGTTCTCATCCACTGAGGCACGGAGTAGTACCGCGCTGGTGTGGCATATTAAGACATGCCGTTCCACTTCTCAGCATTTGAGTATTCAGACTAATTCTCAACTCTTACTGAAAAAATGAGCGGAAGAGGCAAAACCGGCGGCAAGGCCAGAGCAAAGGCCAAGACTCGTTCATCCAGGGCTGGACTTCAGTTCCCCGTGGGCCGTGTGCACAGGCTGCTGCGCAAAGGCAACTATGCTCAGCGTGTCGGCGCTGGTGCACCGGTCTACCTGGCTGCTGTGCTCGAGTACCTGACTGCTGAGATCCTGGAGTTGGCCGGCAACGCTGCCCGTGACAACAAGAAGACTCGTATCATTCCCCGCCATCTGCAGTTGGCTGTGCGTAATGACGAGGAGTTGAACAAGCTGCTCGGCGGAGTGACCATCGCTCAGGGTGGTGTGTTGCCTAACATCCAGGCTGTACTGCTGCCCAAGAAGACGGAGAAGTCCAAGTAAACCTACTCTTTCTAAGTCTCCGAAACAAAGGCTCTTTTAAGAGCCACCCAAATGCCCATAAAAAAAATTATAATTCCAAGCTACCTTCGCCATTAACGTGTTTCGTGTTAACGTCACAAATATGTATTCTCCCAAGTAAAGAAATTGAGTAAAGACACTCCTTTTCCTGGCGATACTTGACCACTCTTACCCCAATAAAATGTCGGGCACTAAGTAACTAATAAGACAAATAAGTCTGGTTGAAGAATGTAAACTGTTCCCTTATCACTCCGGATTGTTAGTTAATCACGAAAGGCTGCGAGTTATTCCTGGGCCCTAGTAGTTCAAGGTGATTACGCAGTCTTGTAACGTATTACCTCAATGATACAAAATAAGGCATACCAATGGTAGTTTGGGGTTTATAAACAAGCAGTTACTTGTAGGCTTTAACGTAGCAAATACAAGCTACCTTAGGTCATATTTTTGTGTTTGTACTTGACGACTAACAGGTTAATTGTTTGGTGTGTTTGTTTCTATAACAGGCTATATGCACTGACCGATGGAATGTTTCAGTATATTTATTTTATTTGTCATTTAAATTGAAGAGGTTTTATGAATATTTTACTGAATTTCCCCTTGGGGATCAATAAAGTATCTATCTATCTCTATCTGAATAGTCAATCAACACAATGATATAGGCCATTACGAGGGTGGGCTTTGTATTTTGAATTTCAGGCGGCACTCGGATGACCAATCAGCGGGGACCAACAACCTGACGTACACAGGGGGCAGGCTGAGACCGTAGGCCTTATATACCCAAGTTCTGCCATTGTGTTCATACTGCTCAATTCCGAAGAATACGTAGCAATGGCCAGAACAAAGCAAACAGCCCGCAAATCCACCGGAGGTAAGGCTCCGAGGAAGCAGCTCGCCACCAAAGCAGCGCGTAAAAGCGCACCTGCCACCGGTGGCGTGAAGAAGCCTCACCGTTACAGGCCTGGCACCGTGGCTCTGAGAGAAATCCGTCGTTACCAGAAGTCTACTGAGCTGCTGATCCGCAAGCTGCCCTTCCAGCGTCTGGTCAGGGAAATCGCTCAGGATTTCAAGACCGATCTGCGCTTCCAGAGCTCTGCGGTCATGGCTCTTCAGGAGGCTAGCGAGGCTTACCTCGTCGGTCTGTTTGAGGACACAAACCTGTGCGCCATCCACGCCAAGAGAGTCACTATCATGCCCAAGGACATCCAGCTGGCTCGTCGTATCCGTGGGGAGCGTGCTTAAGTGATTTGAAGTCAAGAACCGAAAATTCAAAGGCTCTTTTAAGAGCCACCCAAACATGGAAAAAAGCTGGTTTCCATATGTCTTGGTTAAATTGGTTCTTGTTTGGTTAGCCCGACTATACTTTCAACTGCATGGCTCGGTATTTTGTAATAAGTAAATGTAATGCCAACAGATGCAAGAGAGCTCGATACTAGCCAGTTTAACATAATCTATACGCTCAGGTGAACCCTTCACACATAATGGAGTCATGTCCCCTTTACACGAATTTAAGTTTCGGACTTCTGCCCAGAGAGACAGGGCTTCTCTACGATGGAGTATTAGGGCCACAACACAAACTCCACATATTGACATTGAACTCAACATTTCTTGAATGAAGTTGAAATATCAGACTTTAATATCGACATTCCGTATTTATTCTTGACATGCAAAACCAGGTAGTATAATAGGCTACAGCAAATACACAAGTGAGACCAGCCCAACACAGCTGCAGGGTTCATAGCTTTTAGCTAACTTGTCCTATTCGCCCCTGTATACCCGGTTTTAGTTGTGCTCATTCGCTGGAACATTATGTCTGGCCAATGTTTATCCCACTATCGTGCCGTTTCTCTTCAAACCACACGAGGAGTCCATTGTGTCCCTTGATGGCCCGTTTGGAGCATGACGCAGCCGTGGCAAAAAATGGACCAATGGTACATAAAAGTGTAGGCTACGCATTCTACCAAATCCCGGAAGTAACATTTGATACATTTTCGCTACAACTCTTACAACTAATGTGTTGTCCCGGTCTGGACATAGAGATGCGTTAAAAACACAACGCAAGTTGTGTTGTTTTTCAACAAATTGGTTTTAAAGAGTGTAAGCTTTATTTCAGATAAGTATTGTATGCAAATTAATGCAGTGTTGTCTGTTTATATCGGAATTACTTTTCAAAGAGAACGTGGGTGGCTCTTAAAAGAGCCTTTGGATTGAAGCGCGTTCAAAAATCAGCCTTTACTTAGAGCTGGTATACTTGGTGACGGCCTTGGTTCCCTCGGACACGGCGTGCTTGGCCAGCTCACCGGGCAGAAGCAGACGCACTGCAGTCTGGATCTCCCTGGAAGAGATGGTGGAGCGCTTGTTGTAGTGAGCCAAGCGGGAAGCCTCTCCCGCAATGCGCTCAAAGATGTCGTTCACGAAGGAGTTCATAATGCCCATGGCCTTGGAAGAGATACCGGTGTCAGGATGGACCTGTTTCAAGACTTTGTACACGTAGATGGCGTAGCTCTCCTTCCTACTCTTTCTGCGCTTCTTGCCACCCTTGCCGGCGGTCTTTGTCACGGCTTTCTTAGAGCCCTTCTTTGGGGCAGGCTTGGCTGGATCAGGCATGTTGATATCTCGACTGTCTGTTCGATAATCGGACGGCTCTCAAATTACCCGGTATATGTGTCAAGTTTTATGCAAATAGAGGACTGCGTCATGTAAACACCCACAGCCAGAATTCTCTGTCATTTCCCTCCGAAATGAAATACCCACACGGTTGGTCGGTTTGAATCGAAGGGGGCAGTGTCAAGCACCACCCACAGATAATCGGTTTACAGTACACCACATCCTTTTGTTTCCTTTCCCTCACTTTTCTGCTGAATGACAGGAATCCTTCGAAATGTATGGCAAATGCCAAAAAATCATTTTAAGCGTTACACATCACACTTACAGTATTTCTCAGTCCCTTTGAGCCATTTCTCGGATTATAATTAACAATTTATGAATTAATCAACAGAACTCTACGGCAAAAAGGACTGCTTGACTGTAAAAGTAAACCTTTCTATACATCCTGAGGTTCCTGTCTGTCAAGCCACATGTATGCTTGACAGATTATGAAAAATAAGTCGGTGTCATAACTAGTTAAGACTTTAATGGCACACGCGACTTTTCAACATGCATTTTCGTTTTGCTTTTGCAGAGGATTTCGTTTGATCATTTGTGAATCCTAGATTTACCTGATGTCGTTCTATAGCGCAGTCATGGGTCGCACTTCATACACGAGAGATTATTATAGCAATAGTTCCGGCACTTCTTTGTTGTTTTCAAATGATCTTCATATGAACACGTCTTTCCCTTGGCTATGACGTGATGAAGATTACATTATAAGCGTCTCATGAGATGGAAATGCCCCAGTCTCTCAAATCGTATGACAACATACGGTGTTGTTCTCAGGCAACTGCGTGGCAGTGGTTTATGTACTGCCTTTTCATAATTAAGATTACCCTACACATAGAGGAACACAACCATTTTCAGAGGAACTGGGTGGCTCTTAAAAGAGCCTTTGTGTACAAGTCGAAGGAGAGATCTGATCTTTAACCACCAAAACCGTACAGTGTACGACCCTGGCGTTTCAGAGCATAGACGACGTCCATGGCGGTCACGGTCTTTCTCTTGGCGTGCTCGGTGTAGGTGACGGCATCACGAATCACGTTCTCCAGGAAAACCTTCAACACACCACGAGTCTCCTCGTAGATGAGACCAGAGATACGCTTCACACCACCACGGCGGGCCAGACGCCTGATTGCAGGCTTGGTGATGCCCTGGATGTTATCACGAAGAACTTTTCTGTGACGCTTTGCGCCTCCTTTTCCAAGACCTTTACCTCCTTTGCCTCTGCCGGACATCTTTCAAACTTCTTGCGACTGAGCTGCAAGAATGTGAAGAAACTACGGCTCGCAACTCAAATTAGTTTCCACAGAGAGGACCTTGTTGAAAACTACTAAGCACTGCCCCTTCACTCTCCTCATTTTTAAGAATGGAGAGTGCGCGGGCATTTAGGCGAATATACGTCACCAAAAAAAACGCCCACATCTGAGCTTCATCCCACCTTATAAGGAAACAGAGTAGGAACGACATTGTTACCAAAGTCCTTTTAGGCAAGTCCCTCCACTCGGCGGCCATATTGCAACGCTTTTTGGGCACTCATCGGGCATCCTATTCGACAGAAATGCGCGTGCGCATGGCTTCACGACACCAATCTTGCAGCGAGTTCACAACACATGATTGGCACGATGTCTTCACAACACACATATGATTGGCTCAATGTATTCCCATGTCGACGTTTTGCCGAGGAAGGGGTGGGATATGTGTAGACAACAGCGTTACAAACTAGCCCCGTGCATTTCTACAGAGGATTTGTCAGAGTGCTGTGTCTCCTCATTAGAAAGTCTCTGTTGTTACTTTGCCCAAATGGAACGACATTGTTACTTTGCACAAATGTTTTTTTTTAATCACAAATCGGAGATTGTCGGCGTCTAAGGCAAATGGCAAGAAGTGCCCTTTAACAGAATGAAGGTAGAGGCTGTAGTGCCCTCTATGGACCGAATTGTACAACATTTGGTGTGCTTCCAGAGAATGTAGTATTGATTGTGCCTGAATAGGATCAGACCTTTATAAGAAATGATATAGGCAATACAAACATTATAGGTCATGCATCAAAAATGAATCGATGCATAACTATAACATAGGAAATACCAATCTGTTAGGCTTTGAGGGTGAATTCTACCGAATTTCGTGGGAATTGGACCATGGGTTTAGGAAAGGATAGATTAGTTTCACTTTTGTGTTTTTTTGAAAATGGTGGGAAAATGACGATGGAAATGTGTGTGGCTAGGTGCATTCGATGTGGGAACTGTAAAGGAACAAGTGGAAACACAATAATTGCATCAGTACCTCATTTTTGAAAATTGGGCACACGGATCAAAAGTTATATGCATCAACGCAGCATCTAATAAGCCAAAACGCATAAATAAAGCGGTTGCTATGCTGATTGCTACTGTAATCATGTTGGTTGCTATGGTGGTTGCTAAGGTCAGATTAGAGTGGTGGTTGCTAGGTTGTTGCAGAGTAATTCGCATTGGTTGCTAGGGTGGTGATAGGGTAATTAGAATGGTTGCTATGGTATTGCTGAGATACATATGGTGGTTGCAATGCAAAATAACACGGTTTCTAGGTTGTTGCTAGGGTACATATGGTGGTTGCTATGCTAAATAATGCGGTTGCTTTGCTGGTTGCTAGAGTAATCATGTTGGTTGCTATGGTGGTTGACAAAGCTCCACATATACTCTGGAGGTTATATCTGAAAATGAAACACACAGATGCAAAGAAAGACACAGCAATAGACACACACACACACACACACATACACAAGTATGCTACTCTCACTCACTCACGTACATGCTACAATTTTTCTTACCCATCCCAAGAATTTCCTGTTGTCCTGCAGTCTTTACACTTCATGCCTACTCACTATCACACTCGCTTTCACACTCATTCATGTTGTTTCTGAATTATCCTCATTTTTCAAAGAATCCTCTTCCAATTATCTCACTCTAGTCTAGTGTTGCACGGTACACTGATACCAAAGTCCTTTTAGGCCCTTACCAAAGTCCTTTTAGGCCCTTAAGTCCCTCCACTCTGCGGCCATATGGCAACGCTTTGTGGGCACTCATCGGGCATCCTATTCAGCAGAAATGCGCGTGCGCAAGGCTTCACGACACCAATCTACTGCAATCTTGCTACAGCAGCGAGATCACAACACATGATTGGCACGATGTCTTCCCAACACACCACATTATTGGCTCAATGTATTTACAACACAGCACATGATTGGCTCAATGTATTCACATGTCAACGTTTTGCCGCAGAAGGGGTGTGATATGCGTAGACAACGTTACAAACTAAACCCATGCATTTCTATGGAGGGTTTTTGAGTGCTGTGTCTCCTCATTAGAAAGTCTCTGCCGATATTACAAAAGTATCGCAAAAACCTGCAATACCCTTGATGTGTGTGCCAATTTTTATTCATTTTCACCCATGGGAAGCACCTTTTTTGGCATCACAATTCATCACATATTTCATCACATATTAGTCCACATAAAATCACACTTCCTTTTGGGCCACCACCTGGCCAAGCAAGTAAATGTGCCAGAAAAGGGCAATACCTTAACTGATTGATCTGAAATTTCTCAGTTTACAGTTTTTGTCAAATGCTTACACACTAAATCTTTGCTTGTCACACAATTTTCTAAACATGTCTTCCAAACATCATAACCCCACACCAAATCTGCAAAACCATACACTAATTCTCAGTGTTTGACTAAGTTTTCAATTGACTAAAACACATTTTGCAAAACACCACGAACAATTTTCTACTTAACACACAAAAATCGAACAGGAAGTAACTTGATTTCATTTTTCAAACACAACCCATCAAAATGCCACACTAAATAACCAGTGATTCACTCTCTCTCTTCACATGTGTAAACACTCATTACTTTACTGAACACCATCCAATCATTGCCTTAGTATAGGCCTATGAGTAGACATACTGTACTCTCTATGTATGGATTGAAATACAATACAGTTGAAATGTTCAGAACCAATGCAGATACTTTGAAAGGAATGTTCTACAAAAAGTCGACTTTATGTACAGTAAAACTTGTCTTTTTTACTATATTTTTGTGTCTCCCCAAGTTACCATTAGCTCAATATTTTTTTTTATAGACCTATGAATACATACCCCCCCCCCCCCCGCCCACACACATAAACACACACACACACACACTTTTCTTTGGAAAAAGCAAAGTAATTTGATAGTAGTCAGTCATTCCCGTCTTACAGTAGGCAAGATCAGCTTTTTCAGAACTCCATGTACATCTGGTGGTCATTGTATTTTGCTTTGCTTTGTTCTTGTTGCTGTAAAATACTGTATTTGCAACAGCAAATTATTTGCGAAAAATCACTATTTTTGGTTTCAATAATTCTGTGTATTTCAACTTCTCTCTGTACCGTAACTTCCACTCTTGTATGGAAATACATAAAGCCTATGAAAGACAGAAGAGCATTAGGTTTTGAGCAACAGTGTGTAAATGATGTATCCAAAATGTCATATTATGACAAAAGTGTTTGTAATGTGAGGCGAATGTTTGATTTAAACATGTGTTTTTGACATTTTGAATGTAGTGTGTCATTTTGCTGGAGATTTGAGGCATTTTGCATTTTGTGTGAGCAATTGTGGGTTTTGTGTGTGGAGTTTTGAAAAATAGACACAGAGTTTTGAAAACGTGTGTAAACAATTGTAAAAAACTGTAATATATATTATGCTTATGATGACACCCAATGGGCCTGCCTTGCATTGCGCCCCCATCTGGCCAAGCAAGTAAATGTGCCAGAAAATAACATGCAAAAACAAATAGCACATGCATCAAATATGTACATTTCACAAATGCACCACGTTGGTGCTTTATTGCATTCCAAAATGTCATGGGTTGTGGCTCGCAGGTGCTTATTTTTTCATTATCACCCGGAGAGAAGAAATACTGTTTTCTGATTGGCTGGTGGGGTAGCTATTACAGTTTTTTCTGAATGCTTAAACACAACTGTGATTCTCATAGCACAATTTCTAAAACTATTAATCAAAACCACTCACTGAGTTCGCGAAACTAAAAGCACAAACACTGCTTTGCACTCAGTTTGCAATTTTGTAACACACACTTTGCACAACTGTAGGCACAATTCAATGCACAGCACTCTTTTTGCGGAACTGTAAACACAACTCACTGTTTTACACTCAATTTCCAAATTATCAACACACTCCTGGCAAATCATACACATGTATTTACACTATTTTGCCAACTCTCTGGCACACTTTCTCATGTGAAAACTGTTTTAGATAATTAGTTCACTTTGCAATCAGCCTAAGCACTATAAATAAGCCACAGGTAATGTACAATGGGTACAATGGAGGGAACAGGAAGAGTGAGATAAGAAAGAAATAGCCCATTACAGACAAAAAAAACAGTCTACATGTGGGGATATTGTCATGTCAGGCCTGGATACATCATTCCAGAATATATTTTTCCCGGTGCCTTGGACTAGGACATTGCATGTGATGTAGACGGATTTTTGAGAGACGACCCGATGTACTGTAGACTGATTTGTTTTGTCTCAGTGAAATTGCTATTTTGTGTTTTGACATGGAAAAACACACTTGTGTTTGTTTTGATGTGTGTAAATAAACTTGAGTTTATTAAACTTGAAGTTTGGATCCCTGTATGTTTACAGAACTATGACAAAAGTATGACATCAAACCAAAGTCCTTTTAGGCAAGTCCCTCCACTCGGCGGCCATATAGCAACGCTTTTTGGCCACTCATCGGGCATCCTATTCAGCAGAAATGCGCGTACGCAAGGCTTCACGACACCAATCTTGGTCCAGCGGCGAGTTCACAACACATGATTGGCACAATGTCTTCATAACACACCACATGATTGGCTCAATGTATTCACACGTTGACGTTATGCCGAGGAAGGGGTGTGATATGTGTAGTGGCGTTAAAAAACTAGCCCCATGCATTTCTATGGAGGGTTTTTTGAGTGCTGTGTCTCCTCATTAGAAAGTCTCTGATCAAACTGACACTTGTGCACAGAGAAAGCAAAAGCCAGATGTGTTTTTATTCATACCATAAGTTTGTAGTTGGCACATTGTGTGCTTATTGTTGTGATGGCTTGTGTTTACTGTTTGATATGAAAACACCATTTTTACGAAGGTGTGAAGAGTTAAGCAAGTTGTGTTAGCTTTTGCAAGAGAACTACAATGTTTTGCTGAATGGGTGAAAGGTTTTCCTATTTGTTTGTAGAGTTTTGCAAAAAAAGACGTGCTTACAGTTTTTTCTGAATGCTTAAACACATTTTTTGTAACTATGGCTTTTTTTGCAAAACTCTACACACAAATGGCAAAACCACTCACTGAGTTCGCAAAACTAAAAGCAAAAACACTGCTTTGCACTCAGTTTGCAATTTTGTAACACACACTTTGCACAACTGTAGGCACAATGGCTATTTTTTAAACTATTTTGCCAACTCTCTGGCACACTTTCTCATGTGAAAACTGTTTTAGATAATTAGTTCACTTTGCAATCAGCCTAAGCACCAGACATGTGGACTCGAGTCACATGACTTGGACTCGAGTCAGACTCGAGTCATGATTTTAATGACTTCAGACTTGACTTGATAAAATTCGGCATGACTTGCGACTCGACTTGGACTTGAATACTATTCTCTCAAGACTTGACTCGGACTTTGCCTCTTTGACTTGTGATGACTTGACATGTCTCGAATAAAAAACTAAATTTCCTGATCGTGTACCAGTCAACCCAGAGACGCTTTCCCGCGACTAAAAAAAAAAAAAAAAAAAAAAAAAAAAAATAGCGGAGACAAGCGGCCAGAGCACAGTTCAGTAGATTACTGCCACTACCCCCACACGCGTTACGCACTGTGTGTAGGGCACCAAGAGACAGAGGAAGGACCAACATTTAGCCAATCACTAGTAGCTTTACTGCAAACTGATTTGCACTCTTGTTAGAGAACGTTTGTCAAAAAGCACCAACAGCATGTTACATAAAGATGATACTTTTCGAGTCCTCTCCATTAAGATCCAACTTAAACTTATGCTAAGCTACTGCATTTAATTGAGAACACATCTAAGCACGCACGAGAGGGAGAGAAAACGAGTAGGTTCCAGCTGGCTTGTCATTGTTGATGATGATTGATATCTTCTTTTAAATATAAGAAACATATAAAAAGAAATCGTGGAGGCAAAAAAATACGAGATTAGAGGAGATTGTGAATTTATCCGTTTCTCACTAGCCTACTATACTGTTATAAACTATGAGATCCAGGTCATTATGACATAGCTGCACTCACTGTGATTTGGAAAGTGGACAAGAATATTATGAAGAGTTGTCTTTGCCTTGTGTAATGGAACTGGTGAGTCTTGAAGTATTCAATAATTTATTTACATGAAGCACATGATATGCCGATTGAAACGCATTCCACTCAGCTACTGTAGCTAGGTGGCTACTGGCTACCAGGCTCATAATTCACTTTTAATTGCAAACAGAAAATGTCAAGCAAGCATCATGTCATACATGCTTCTCTTTCCAAAGGAATGAAAGCTGTTTGTGCCAACTTAATATCATGCTTATCATTGTTAAAATTGTGCTATACATGTGGCACAAACAAGTTTGTGGACTAGCCATAGGCTATATTTGAACGGAGCTGGTAAAAAAAGATCATTATGAGAACGTGTGGACAGTGGCACACAATGGGCTTAAAGTGACCGTGCACCATTTACAAATTAGATAAACAGCATCAAATGTCTAGTATTTCTTAAGAAATGAATACTTTAAAACTAAATTACTGTCATTATTATCTTTTAAATAATATAAAACTGTTGACCTTGGCTTCCCTTATGAGTCACCACTGGCAGACAGCCTAATAAATTGTTTGCAGGCAAATCTGTGGCCTAGCGCAGTGAAATACCATCAGTCAAATTATTACTCGTCCTTACAGTGGGCTCCGCAATTTGGAAAAACATTATATATATTTGCAGCTGTGCTGAGTGTCATGTAGCTATCCATTTTGTAGAGATTACTCAGGTATGCACATGTGTATATTACACAGGTATGCACATGCATATGTCGTAAAAGATTACAAGACAGAAACATTGAACATATTTTAATCTGTATTTATAGAAAAAATACTGTGGATTAGATGGAAGTGCTAAAATTATGATCGATAGTCTAATAATGTCATTATTAAGTGAAGAGTACCTGATGACTTGTTCAGGACTTGAAAAAGATTGGGACTTGGACTTGGACTCGACTTGGCTTTGATGTGACTTGGACTTGGACTCGACTTGCCCTTCTCTGTATTTACTTGGGACTTGACTTGGACTTGACTGCTAAGACTTGGGACTTACTTGTGACTTGCCAAACAGTGACTTGGTCCCACCTCTGCTAAGCACTATAAATAAGCCACAGGTAATGTACAATGGGTACAATGGAGTGAGCAGGAAGAGTGAGAAGAGAAAAAACAGACAAAAAAACAGTCTACATGTGGGGATATTGTCATGTCAGGCCTGGATACGGCATTCCAGAATATATTTTTCCCGGTGCATTGGACTAGGACATTGCATGTGATGTAGACAGAATTTTGAGAGAGACGACCCGATGTAGACTGATTTGTTTTGTCTCAGTGAAATGCTATTTTGTGTTTTGACTTGGAAAAACACACTTGTGTTTGTTTTGATGTGTGTAAATACAACATTAGTACTTGAAGTTGGGATCCCTGTATGTTTACAGAACTATGACAAAAGTATGACCTCAAACTGACATAGTCTACCTTGTGCACAGAGAAAGCAAAAGCCAGATGTGTTTTTTATTCATACCATCAGTGTGTTGTTGGCACATTGTGTGCTTACTATTGTGATGGCTTGTGTTTACTGTTAGATACGAAAACACAATTTTTACGAAGGTGTGAAGAGTTAAGCCAGGTGTGTTAGCTTTTGCAAGAGAACTACAATGTTTTGCTGATTGGGTGAGAGGTTTTGCCATTTGTGTGTAGAGTTTTGCAAAAAAAGCCATAGTTACAAAAAATGTGCTTAAGCAATCAGAAAAAACTGTAAGCACACAATGTGCCAACTACACACTGATGGTCTGAATAAAAAACACATCTGGCTTTTGCTTTCTCTGTGCACAAGGTAGACTATGTCAGTTTGAGGTCATACTTTTGTCATAGTTCTGTAAACATACAGGGATCCAAACTTTACTGTAAGTATTGGTGTTTATTTACATACATCAAAACAAACACAAGTGTGTTTTTCCAAGTCAAAACACAAAATAGCCTTTCACTGAGACAAAACAAATCAGTCTACATTGGGTCGTCTCTCTCAAAATTCCGTCTACATCACATGCAATGTCCTAGTCCAATGCACCGGGAAAAATACATTCTACCAGAAAGACTCAGTAGACAGAATAGAATCAGTTAACGATTTAATTAGTAAAGGAACGGCTTGGATGCAAGCATGATAGAGTCCTGAATAGGTAACAGTCTTTGGCGTAGGCCCCGTCTCGGATCCGTCCAGCGATGAGCGGATCTCGTCTCCTGCCGATGGATGAAGGCAGGGGCGGGGAGCCTACCCCCAAAAGGATGAGTGATGCCCGCCAGGGCGGTGACTCAGTAATCTGGTTCTGAGAGGAGCAGAGACATTAGTATACATACAAGATGAATTAAACAGCATGACTGGGCCGGGGTGAAGACGTTGTGCCAGGACGCCGACAGAATTTTAAAGTAGCTAGGTGTTAACCATAACCTAGGGTTGTAGTGGGGCCCGCAGCATGCTTTCGCTTTAGTGGGATTTAGAAGCTTGACGAGCTGGGCAACCAGCGTCTAGGGCAACCTAGACCAATGCGGCGGCCGGGCAACCGGCGTCCAGGGCAACCTGGACCATAAGCACTTCACGATCTGGGCGCCCAGTGACTAGCGAGCTAGTACATCGTGACGAGCCAGGCCACCGGCATCCAGAGCAACCTGGACTTTAGTGCTTATGCGAGCTGGGCAACCAGCGTCTAGGGCAACCTAGACCACGAGACGTGCCGGGCTACCGGCGTCCAAGGCAACCTGGACCATTAGCTGGGCAACCAGCGTCTAGGGCAACCTAGACCAACGTGACGGCCGGGCGACCGGCATCCGGGGCAACCTGGACCGAACTGGGCAACCAGCATCTAGGGCAACCTAGACGAGCGTCACGAGCCGGGCAACCGGCGTACGACGCGACCTGAACCATGAGCTGGGCAACCAGCGTCTAGGGCAACCTAGACAGACATGACGGCCGGGCAACCGGCATCCAGGGCCACCTGGACCAAACTGGGCAACCAGCGTCTAGGGCAACCTAGACGAGCGTCATGAGCCGGGCAACCGGCGTCCAAGGCAACCTGGACAGTGAGCTGGGCAACCAGCGTCTAGGGCAACCTAGACCAACGTGACGGCCGGGCGACCGGCATCCAGGGCAACCTGGACCGAACTGGGCAACCAGCGTCTAGGGCAACCTAGACGAGCGTCACGAGCCGGGCAACCGGCGTACGGTGCGACCTGAACCATGAGCTGGTCAACCAGCGTATAGGGCAACCTAGACCGATGTGATGGCCGGGCGACCGGCATCCAGGGCAACCTGGACCAAACTGGGCAACCAGTGTCTAGGGCAACCTAGACGTGCATCACGAGCCGGGCGACCGGCGAGAAGTGACCTGAACCATAAGCGTCGAACGAGCTGGGCAATCAGTGAAAGGGCGACATGCCCATGGCTGAGACTAAATCACCACAAGCTACCGGCATGCTGGGGCCCAATATGTTTCAGCAATTAGTGCAAGGCGAATGCCAGAATTTAACCACCGCCACCAGGATTTGTGAAGGTAAAATGAGGTACCTGAGTTAACATGGGAGAGCAACTTCTGAGCATCGAAAATGTCAAGAGGAGTTAGTTTGATGCATCCTGATGGATGACGTGGATAGCCCTTTTTGGCCGGCAGTCTTGGCTGCGCCGATGCGGAATGAGTGAGAAGTGAACCTCTTTGAAGAGGTTACATTTAAGCAGCACGTTAGCTAGATGGCTGCTGAAAATCGGGTAAAGTGTGAGCCGTAGTTTAAGGTAGTGAACGGGGACCAGGGAAGCAAAACATGGTTAGGGTTAAAAGGTTAAACATTATGTACTCAG
Source organism: Alosa sapidissima (assembly GCF_018492685.1). Lineage (NCBI taxonomy): Eukaryota > Metazoa > Chordata > Actinopteri > Clupeiformes > Clupeidae > Alosa > Alosa sapidissima. The sequence goes on from NC_055965.1 coordinate 13,830,218, forward strand.
GATCAATGCAGGGGAATAGAGCTTGTGGTTGCAGATGCTTGGGACCGGAGCAATGAGTTAGTTGATATGGGTGCTTGAGTATATTCGCATCGAAGTCATGTGGTTTAATATTTAGGATAGATAAGCATTATGACTAGTTTTGTAGAAGACTAGTGCTTGTGAAGCCAGATGTGTGTTCTGGTTCGATGGCTCACCTGCAGCGGCTAGAGTGAGATGAATGCATGAGCTGCAGACCCAAGGCCAAGATGGATGCGTGTGAGCTACACCTTAGCACCTGCTCTTGGAAAGCCCCCCAAAATAAGATGAGCAGCATCAGTAATGCGAGGGAAGCATGACCTTGCGACGTAGACAAAGGACTTCAGGACAATTCATGCCTGTATGTGACAGGAGGAAGAAACATATGTTACTGAAATATGACGAGACAACGAACAGATGAGTGCTGGGGTACCACCATGGCGCTTATGCATCTCAGAGTGCAGAGGAGCTCTGAGAATGACAACGCGAGCTTGCTGTACCAGCTGCACCACTGTGGCAGGATAGTACAGTTTAGAACTGGCTGCTGGAGAGACAATGAGTAAAGGTAGCAATGAGGAGAGAATAAGCAATACATATCGCCCAACTGGATGCAGAAATTATATTAGTCATGCGCCAAGCACTGGCCCCTGAGTGAGTGGAGGGGTGTGCATCCACGCGACATTCCATGTGGCCAGGACATTTTTAATCAAAGCGACTGACAATGTACCCTGGGAATCCAGAGTTCTCACGGAAGCATTTGCTCAGGGAGAGACTTGAGTCTGGCAAGGAGTATGATGCACGTAACACGTAACGTAACCAATATATGTGTAGCTGATATAGCGGGCCATAGGCGATCTAAACAGATGACAGACGTAGTGTCATCCAATTGCGTCGAAGTCCGGAATCAGGCAGTTAACATTGACCGTATAGCGGTATCCTGAACCATGAGCTGGGCAACCAGCGTCCAGGGCAACCCAGACAGACATGACGGCCGGGCAACCGGCATCCAGGGCCACCTGGACCAAACTGGGCAACCAGCGTCTAAGGCAACCTAGACGAGCGTCATGAGCCGGGCAACCGGCGTCCAAGGCAACCTGGACAGTGAGCTGGGCAACCAGCGTCTAGGGCAACCTAGACCAACGTGACGGCAAACAGGTTAAAGCTAAAACAATTCTCCCGCAATGCCAGTGCAATTAAAAACAATTTACAAGGTAGAGCACAATAACGAAAGTGCATCAGTGAGTGCCGGTTTTACACAGTCAAGAGTCAGTTCTAGACAGGTGATAAGTGCTGGGATTAGGAAGGCTAGTTTTAAGCCGTGCTACAAGAGGAGATATCCTCGAAGGCACTGGCCTTCGGGAGATTTGTGAAGACGGAGGGATGACCCCCCTCCAGTATGACCTGGAAACATGATCCACACGATTGCGTGATTCTGTGAACCGGCACTGCCATCCCTGTAAGAAAGTAGATGTTAGTGTGATATGTGGAACTGCTTCTCCATTGACGAACTGCATCCCCTCAACGGAAGAGGGGAGGCATGATGCACCTGCAGGGGTTAGCAAATTAAAGATTGGGAGGAGAATGTAAAAGGAACTTGCACGTCCTCCCTGGCGCGATCACTTCGGGTGAGCATATCTGCCAAAAACAAACCAGCCAAGGCAAAATGGAGAATGGAAATTAAAGTACACATTATTTGCAGAGGATCCTGCTAAAACAGCAATTCGAGTCAGCAATCAATGTGACTGATGGCGTGACTAGATGGGCTGAAATCACACGGACACGCAGAGACCCGTTGTCTAAAGAGAGTGCATGAAGGGCGCGGCGTTGGCCTGAAGGAGACTTGACCTGCGAGAAGGAAGGAGTGGTTAGACAGGTGACATGTAGCATCGTCATCGGTAAAACCAGCCAACGGCTACGTTGGTAGTCGTGATCAACGAACTTCCAGCATAGGCCACCATTTAAACCACAACTAGCAAAATGCCGACATAATCATGGACAGCCGGTAACCATAAAAACCAATATATGGAGTGCTGAAGCGACCCGCTGGTGGGCAGTGAGCAAAGTGAGGCCTGCCATAGAATTCCTAGGAACCCAATACACGATACGGAATCAGAAAATACATTTTAACCATACAAAAGACACTAGAAGGATATGTTAGATACACAAATGACACAGCTTCTTAATTAAAAGCTCAACCATGTGGGCATGAGCCCACACTGTGGTGTCAGCTCATGAACACTGACATAATACGGGCATTGAAAGAAAACACCTATTATTGCCTAGATAATAGCTTGTGTGACATACTGGCAATTGATGACCATGGGCCGGCGTGCCGTCATTTTGGTTCGAGCTTTGGTGTAAGACCCCCCAAAATTGAGAACCCAGATAGCTGAGAACGTCGGGGACGTCACGGCATACCTGGGACATCACAGATCAGCGGTAGCTGAGAGTAGTTTGAGCAACGGCAAGTGCATGCAGAGAATCACCCGAGGAAGGCCGTGTAGACTTCCTACCAGAAGGTATGGGACGCAATCCCAGATGATTAAACGAATGCAACGATGAACTGGCTTCCCGCAGCCATGCACAAGGAGTGATACCTGAACCGAAGGTCCAGCAGACGAGTAGCCTAGCCTAAAGCCTATGCAGCCCAACGAGCAGCGAGGCTAATTAAGAGGCTACACAAAAATACAACTGGTTTGACGACGCTCAACCAAGGTAGACATCGAGATAACCACAGTGAGTGTAGAACATCAATTAAACAGGTCTTAATACAGGGTTGGGTTCAACGGCAGCGTGGTGCAGGCCAGCAATTTACAGCACGAATCGCAAGGATTATAAAATCAGCAGGAATTAAGTAAGGAGGCTTAAGTGAAAGTTAAACCGTGTCAGACAAGTCAGTTTGCTGCCCGCCGAATATCGTTGGCAAGCAGGTTGCATGACTGTGGGTAGAGTGTAGCCCAGCTCGAGGAGCTTGGGAAGAGAGCACGATAACCTTACCAACCAGACGCTGAAGCTTGAGAAATTGTTGCCGAACACGACATGGGCCTGCAACAGAGTTGCGCGAGGACGGCGACCCGGCAGTAGGCTATCGTGAATTGAAGGCTGCAACAGCGTGAGCGTGACTGGCTCCGATAGGCAGAGATTAGCGATGAAGCGACATGCAGTGGCCCTGACTGAAGGACGCACAGGTCTGAACAGCGCAGCAAACGAGCGCGGTAGGATTGTAACAAGTAACGCCACTGAGGGCAGAAGGGGCGAATGTAAAAATGCAGAGAGCCCAGGTCCACGCGGAAGCCTGAGCTAGGACGTCAAAGTCAGCGTACTGAGAAGCAGAAGCAGTGTTAGGTGGTACATATTTAAAGAGCCCACTGAATTCCTATAGGCTAGCGCTGATTGAATGAGTGAATGATCAGATTGCAGGGCTTTCCCGAAAGTAGGCAAAGCTAAGATTGGCTCCGTGTAAGCATGGGAGGAGTAAGCTACACTACGAGTCTTCCTAGTAGAACTTTCGCTGAAGCTATCATTTCTGGAATGACGTATCCAGGCCTGACATGACAATATGCACATGCATGTAGACTGTTTTTTTGTCTGTAAAAGGGCTATTTCTTACTCTTCTCACTCTTCCTGCTCCCTCCATTGTACCCACTGTACATTACCTGTGGCTTATTTATAGTGCTTAGGCTGATTGCAAAGTGAACTAATTATCTAAAACAGTTTTCACATGAGAAAGTGTGCCAGAGAGTTGGCAAAATAGTGTAAGTGCAGTGAATTGTGCCTACAGTTGTGCAAAGTGTGTGTTACAAAATTGCAAACTGAGTGCAAAGCAGTGTTTGTGCTTTTAGTTTTGCGAACTCAGTGAGTAGTTTTGCTATAAGTATTAATAGTTTTAGAAATTGTGCTATAAGAATCACAGTTGTGTTTAAGCATTTAGAAAAAACTGTAAGCAAGGTGTGTTAGCTTTTGCAAGAGAACTACAATGTTTTGCTGATTGGGTGAGAGGTTTTGCCATTTGTGTGTAGAGTTTTGCAAAAAAAGCCATAGTTACAAAAAAACAACAACACTTGTGCAAAGTAACAATGTCGTTCCTACTTTGTTTCGTTGTATGGTGGGGTGAAGCTCAGATGTGGGCGTCTTTTGGTGACGTATATTCGCCTAAATGCCCGCGCACACTCCACACACACACTCCTAGCAACCATTCTAATTTCTCTATCACCACCCTAGCAACCAATGCGAATTACTCTGCAACAACCTAGCAACCACCACTCTAATCTGACCTTAGCAACCACCATAGCAACCAACATGATTACAGTAGCAATCAGCATAGCAACCGCTTTATTTATGCGTTTTGGCTTATTAGATGCTGCGTTGATGCATATAACTTTTGATCCGTGTGCCCAATTTTCAAAAATGAGGTACTGATGCAATTATTGTGTTTCCACTTGTTCCTTTACAGTTCCCACATCGAATGCACCTAGCCACACACATTTCCATCGTCATTTTCCCACCATTTTCAAAAAAACACAAAAGTGAAACTAATCTATCCTTTCCTAAACCCATGGTCCAATTCCCACGAAATTCGGTAGAATTCACCCTCAAAGCCTAACAGATTGGTATTTCCTATGTTATAGTTATGCATCGATTCATTTTTGATGCATGACCTATAATGTTTGTATTGCCTATATCATTTCTTATAAAGGTCTGATCCTATTCAGGCACAATCAATACTACATTCTCTGGAAGCACACCAAATGTTGTACAATTCGGTCCATAGAGGGCACTACAGCCTCTACCTTCATTCTGTTAAAGGGCACTTCTTGCCATTTGCCTTAGACGCCGACAATCTCCGATTTGTGATTAAAAAAAAACATTTGTGCAAAGTAACAATGTCGTTCCATTTGGGCAAAGTAACAACAGAGACTTTCTAATGAGGAGACACAGCACTCTGACAAATCCTCTGTAGAAATGCACGGGGCTAGTTTGTAACGCTGTTGTCTACACATATCCCACCCCTTCCTCGGCAAAACGTCGACATGGGAATACATTGAGCCAATCATATGTGTGTTGTGAAGACATCGTGCCAATCATGTGTTGTGAACTCGCTGCAAGATTGGTGTCGTGAAGCCATGCGCACGCGCATTTCTGTCGAATAGGATGCCCGATGAGTGCCCAAAAAGCGTTGCAATATGGCCGCCGAGTGGAGGGACTTGCCTAAAAGGACTTTGGTAACAATGTCGTTCCTACTCTGTTTCCTTATAAGGTGGGATGAAGCTCAGATGTGGGCGTTTTTTTTGGTGACGTATATTCGCCTAAATGCCCGCGCACTCTCCATTCTTAAAAATGAGGAGAGTGAAGGGGCAGTGCTTAGTAGTTTTCAACAAGGTCCTCTCTGTGGAAACTAATTTGAGTTGCGAGCCGTAGTTTCTTCACATTCTTGCAGCTCAGTCGCAAGAAGTTTGAAAGATGTCCGGCAGAGGCAAAGGAGGTAAAGGTCTTGGAAAAGGAGGCGCAAAGCGTCACAGAAAAGTTCTTCGTGATAACATCCAGGGCATCACCAAGCCTGCAATCAGGCGTCTGGCCCGCCGTGGTGGTGTGAAGCGTATCTCTGGTCTCATCTACGAGGAGACTCGTGGTGTGTTGAAGGTTTTCCTGGAGAACGTGATTCGTGATGCCGTCACCTACACCGAGCACGCCAAGAGAAAGACCGTGACCGCCATGGACGTCGTCTATGCTCTGAAACGCCAGGGTCGTACACTGTACGGTTTTGGTGGTTAAAGATCAGATCTCTCCTTCGACTTGTACACAAAGGCTCTTTTAAGAGCCACCCAGTTCCTCTGAAAATGGTTGTGTTCCTCTATGTGTAGGGTAATCTTAATTATGAAAAGGCAGTACATAAACCACTGCCACGCAGTTGCCTGAGAACAACACCGTATGTTGTCATACGATTTGAGAGACTGGGGCATTTCCATCTCATGAGACGCTTATAATGTAATCTTCATCACGTCATAGCCAAGGGAAAGACGTGTTCATATGAAGATCATTTGAAAACAACAAAGAAGTGCCGGAACTATTGCTATAATAATCTCTCGTGTATGAAGTGCGACCCATGACTGCGCTATAGAACGACATCAGGTAAATCTAGGATTCACAAATGATCAAACGAAATCCTCTGCAAAAGCAAAACGAAAATGCATGTTGAAAAGTCGCGTGTGCCATTAAAGTCTTAACTAGTTATGACACCGACTTATTTTTCATAATCTGTCAAGCATACATGTGGCTTGACAGACAGGAACCTCAGGATGTATAGAAAGGTTTACTTTTACAGTCAAGCAGTCCTTTTTGCCGTAGAGTTCTGTTGATTAATTCATAAATTGTTAATTATAATCCGAGAAATGGCTCAAAGGGACTGAGAAATACTGTAAGTGTGATGTGTAACGCTTAAAATGATTTTTTGGCATTTGCCATACATTTCGAAGGATTCCTGTCATTCAGCAGAAAAGTGAGGGAAAGGAAACAAAAGGATGTGGTGTACTGTAAACCGATTATCTGTGGGTGGTGCTTGACACTGCCCCCTTCGATTCAAACCGACCAACCGTGTGGGTATTTCATTTCGGAGGGAAATGACAGAGAATTCTGGCTGTGGGTGTTTACATGACGCAGTCCTCTATTTGCATAAAACTTGACACATATACCGGGTAATTTGAGAGCCGTCCGATTATCGAACAGACAGTCGAGATATCAACATGCCTGATCCAGCCAAGCCTGCCCCAAAGAAGGGCTCTAAGAAAGCCGTGACAAAGACCGCCGGCAAGGGTGGCAAGAAGCGCAGAAAGAGTAGGAAGGAGAGCTACGCCATCTACGTGTACAAAGTCTTGAAACAGGTCCATCCTGACACCGGTATCTCTTCCAAGGCCATGGGCATTATGAACTCCTTCGTGAACGACATCTTTGAGCGCATTGCGGGAGAGGCTTCCCGCTTGGCTCACTACAACAAGCGCTCCACCATCTCTTCCAGGGAGATCCAGACTGCAGTGCGTCTGCTTCTGCCCGGTGAGCTGGCCAAGCACGCCGTGTCCGAGGGAACCAAGGCCGTCACCAAGTATACCAGCTCTAAGTAAAGGCTGATTTTTGAACGCGCTTCAATCCAAAGGCTCTTTTAAGAGCCACCCACGTTCTCTTTGAAAAGTAATTCCGATATAAACAGACAACACTGCATTAATTTGCATACAATACTTATCTGAAATAAAGCTTACACTCTTTAAAACCAATTTGTTGAAAAACAACACAACTTGCGTTGTGTTTTTAACGCATCTCTATGTCCAGACCGGGACAACACATTAGTTGTAAGAGTTGTAGCGAAAATGTATCAAATGTTACTTCCGGGATTTGGTAGAATGCGTAGCCTACACTTTTATGTACCATTGGTCCATTTTTTGCCACGGCTGCGTCATGCTCCAAACGGGCCATCAAGGGACACAATGGACTCCTCGTGTGGTTTGAAGAGAAACGGCACGATAGTGGGATAAACATTGGCCAGACATAATGTTCCAGCGAATGAGCACAACTAAAACCGGGTATACAGGGGCGAATAGGACAAGTTAGCTAAAAGCTATGAACCCTGCAGCTGTGTTGGGCTGGTCTCACTTGTGTATTTGCTGTAGCCTATTATACTACCTGGTTTTGCATGTCAAGAATAAATACGGAATGTCGATATTAAAGTCTGATATTTCAACTTCATTCAAGAAATGTTGAGTTCAATGTCAATATGTGGAGTTTGTGTTGTGGCCCTAATACTCCATCGTAGAGAAGCCCTGTCTCTCTGGGCAGAAGTCCGAAACTTAAATTCGTGTAAAGGGGACATGACTCCATTATGTGTGAAGGGTTCACCTGAGCGTATAGATTATGTTAAACTGGCTAGTATCGAGCTCTCTTGCATCTGTTGGCATTACATTTACTTATTACAAAATACCGAGCCATGCAGTTGAAAGTATAGTCGGGCTAACCAAACAAGAACCAATTTAACCAAGACATATGGAAACCAGCTTTTTTCCATGTTTGGGTGGCTCTTAAAAGAGCCTTTGAATTTTCGGTTCTTGACTTCAAATCACTTAAGCACGCTCCCCACGGATACGACGAGCCAGCTGGATGTCCTTGGGCATGATAGTGACTCTCTTGGCGTGGATGGCGCACAGGTTTGTGTCCTCAAACAGACCGACGAGGTAAGCCTCGCTAGCCTCCTGAAGAGCCATGACCGCAGAGCTCTGGAAGCGCAGATCGGTCTTGAAATCCTGAGCGATTTCCCTGACCAGACGCTGGAAGGGCAGCTTGCGGATCAGCAGCTCAGTAGACTTCTGGTAACGACGGATTTCTCTCAGAGCCACGGTGCCAGGCCTGTAACGGTGAGGCTTCTTCACGCCACCGGTGGCAGGTGCGCTTTTACGCGCTGCTTTGGTGGCGAGCTGCTTCCTCGGAGCCTTACCTCCGGTGGATTTGCGGGCTGTTTGCTTTGTTCTGGCCATTGCTACGTATTCTTCGGAATTGAGCAGTATGAACACAATGGCAGAACTTGGGTATATAAGGCCTACGGTCTCAGCCTGCCCCCTGTGTACGTCAGGTTGTTGGTCCCCGCTGATTGGTCATCCGAGTGCCGCCTGAAATTCAAAATACAAAGCCCACCCTCGTAATGGCCTATATCATTGTGTTGATTGACTATTCAGATAGAGATAGATAGATACTTTATTGATCCCCAAGGGGAAATTCAGTAAAATATTCATAAAACCTCTTCAATTTAAATGACAAATAAAATAAATATACTGAAACATTCCATCGGTCAGTGCATATAGCCTGTTATAGAAACAAACACACCAAACAATTAACCTGTTAGTCGTCAAGTACAAACACAAAAATATGACCTAAGGTAGCTTGTATTTGCTACGTTAAAGCCTACAAGTAACTGCTTGTTTATAAACCCCAAACTACCATTGGTATGCCTTATTTTGTATCATTGAGGTAATACGTTACAAGACTGCGTAATCACCTTGAACTACTAGGGCCCAGGAATAACTCGCAGCCTTTCGTGATTAACTAACAATCCGGAGTGATAAGGGAACAGTTTACATTCTTCAACCAGACTTATTTGTCTTATTAGTTACTTAGTGCCCGACATTTTATTGGGGTAAGAGTGGTCAAGTATCGCCAGGAAAAGGAGTGTCTTTACTCAATTTCTTTACTTGGGAGAATACATATTTGTGACGTTAACACGAAACACGTTAATGGCGAAGGTAGCTTGGAATTATAATTTTTTTTATGGGCATTTGGGTGGCTCTTAAAAGAGCCTTTGTTTCGGAGACTTAGAAAGAGTAGGTTTACTTGGACTTCTCCGTCTTCTTGGGCAGCAGTACAGCCTGGATGTTAGGCAACACACCACCCTGAGCGATGGTCACTCCGCCGAGCAGCTTGTTCAACTCCTCGTCATTACGCACAGCCAACTGCAGATGGCGGGGAATGATACGAGTCTTCTTGTTGTCACGGGCAGCGTTGCCGGCCAACTCCAGGATCTCAGCAGTCAGGTACTCGAGCACAGCAGCCAGGTAGACCGGTGCACCAGCGCCGACACGCTGAGCATAGTTGCCTTTGCGCAGCAGCCTGTGCACACGGCCCACGGGGAACTGAAGTCCAGCCCTGGATGAACGAGTCTTGGCCTTTGCTCTGGCCTTGCCGCCGGTTTTGCCTCTTCCGCTCATTTTTTCAGTAAGAGTTGAGAATTAGTCTGAATACTCAAATGCTGAGAAGTGGAACGGCATGTCTTAATATGCCACACCAGCGCGGTACTACTCCGTGCCTCAGTGGATGAGAACAGAATGGTGAGAGCCAATCAACGTGTAGTTCGTTGCGTGACATCATTTTGAAATCTATTTGGCGCGCATAACACTTAAGTTCGACCTTCCTTTCAGATCATTAGCTCAATCACAAAAAAAGTTAACGCATGGCATAGTAGAGAAGTAATATCCCAGGTCAAGTTACAGCGAAGTTTCCAGAGGTTCAAGTTCAACTTAATAACCAGTAAACCCACGAGGCTTCCTGAGATACACATTTGGCACTGGTACTGGCTATTACAATGTAACAAGCTGAAATTGTTGTATTGCAAGGTTTTGGATACTTTGTTTCATATTTGGATGCACCTGTTGCATTAGATAGAAGCAAAGTCCTTTTAGGCAAGTTCCTCCACTTGGCGGCCATATACCAACGTTTTATGGGCACTCATCGGGCACAGTCTTTGGGTCGAACTGCGCGTGCGCAAGGCTTCACGACACCAATCTTGCGCCAGCGGCGAGATCACAACACATGATTGGCACGATGTCTTCACAACACACCATATGATTGGCTCAATGTATTCACATCACACCACATGATTGGCTCAATGAATTCACATGTCGACGTTTTGCCGAGGAAGGGGTGGGATATGTGTAGACAATGGCCATATTGGCGTGACAAACTAGCCCCATTCATTTCTATGGAGTATATTCTGAGTGCTGTGTCTCCACATTAGAAAGTCTCTGATAGAAGTCATGTTGTGTTACCGTAATACATCACCTAATATAATGTATTTTATATAAAATTGCATACACAACCAATTAGGCATAGGAGTAAGATGAGCCACTCCTTTTTCTAGGCAACCGTAAACACATTGTAGGCCTATCATGTGAGCATTTTACGGAAGAGGGAATCATCCCTTACAATCTGTGGAAAGGTACAGCACATGGCAAATGTGGTTAGTTAGTTAGTTAAATAAATAAATAAATACATACATACATACATACATACATACATACATACATACATACATACATACATACATAACTAACTAACTAACATGTACAATATGATTTTTGCTCTCCATGTGGATTCCATTCATGTCCAGAGTTAGGATGATTTAGAGAAAACGTGAATAGAACATTCAGACGAATTACACCTCAATGGGTGCCCTCGTAATCTATGATGTGAGGGCTACACAAAATCATGAATGTTACCGTGGCTTGTTGTGAGAAGCATTTTCTAGCAAAATGGTGGTTGTGGGGATAGATGAGCCGCCAAGGCGGGGGTAAGTCGAGCCAGCCAACAAGTACTTGTATTGCATTAGTGAATTGTCTACACTACTTAATACCACTCGCTTTTGTTTATGTCCCTGTCGGATAGCTTCTACGCTCATTGTTTTGATCCATGACGCAGTCGGGGTTTTGTGAGCTATAGTGAACAAATGCAGAAGAAGCTGAGTATGATTGTGTATTGGCAAACAGAATTTGATCTGCCTACCAGCAGGCACTGACGGAATAAAAGCATTCAGAGAGCGTTTTGGTGGCTCTTAAAAGAGCCTTTTTGTACACATGGGGGGAAAAGACAGAATGCGCGAACATTTAGCCTACTTCTTCTTAGGTGCAGCCTTTTTGGGTTTGGCAGCTTTAGGCTTAGCCACCTTGGGTTTCGCTGCCTTTGCTTTCTTGGGGCTCTTCGCTGCCTTCTTGGGGGCAGCGGGCTTCTTGGCTTTCTTCGGGCTCTTCGTTGCCTTTTTCGGTGTGGCGGGCTTCTTGGCTGCTTTCTTCGGAGACTTTTTGGCGGCCGCAGGCTTCTTGGCTGCTGCCTTCTTGGGCTTCTTTGCCGCGGCAGGTTTCTTCGCTGCAGGCTTCTTGGCTTTAGGAGCTGCCTTCTTTACCGGCTTCTTCTTTTCCACTGCCTGTTTCTTGTTCAGCTTGAACGAGCCGGACGCGCCGGTCCCTTTAGTCTGGACCAGAGTTCCCTTGGTGACCAAACTCTTGATGGCCAGTTTGACACGAGCGTTGTTCTTCTCCACATCGTACCCACCTGCCGCCAGTGCTTTCTTCAGCGCAGCCAGAGAGACTCCTTTCTTCTCTTTGGAAGCAGAGATGGCCTTGACGACGAGCTCGCCCACACTTGGGCCAGTTTTCTTGGGTCGGGGCGCCTTCTTCTTAGGGGCCTTTGCAGGGGCCGCAGCGGGAGCTGGAGCAGTTTCTGCCATTGTATCGTTGAGGTTTCACGCACAGACTACTCGGGAGACCTGAGAATGACTGTCAAAGCCGGTGGGCAGGACTTAAACCAAACATGAGAACCATTTAGACTCAGCAGAGTGGGAGCTGTCCCGGCCTTTCTGTGGCGAAGAGATCACTTGTGTTTTCTTCACACACTTCTTTGTAAGAAATATGAGTAACGACACGACATTTATCAACAAGACGATGTCTGTTGTGAAGAGCACAGCCTGCACGTCAAAAAGAATATATGGGGGCTTATGGTCGCCCTTTATCACTTTTGCAACAAACTGAGAACGTCGGACCTCTAGGTGGAGAGGTTGCAGTCAGTCGGAGTTTTGTGAGGAAAACATGCACACAATCATAGTAAAACCGCGCAATACGTCGACAAAGAAGTGCCTTAGACCAAAACATGAGTCTCTGTCACTGATTTTACGTGTTACAATGTGGGTTTTGCGAATGTGTACTTTCCAACCGGGAGCTTTATGGACACTGCGAAACACAATTCACAAACACGAAACACACGGATACATACCACATAGGTCTAAATAATATAGGACCAATTTATGGGAAACATTCGTGATGTGGCAATATTTGTTAATTCTGCTATGCAGACATATGACCAAGACTGAATTACAGTAGAATATGTGTTTCTAACACACTGGCTTAGACTATTCTTTGGACTGCCAATATGCCGTATTGTGGGGAGCACATTATACAGTTGCGTTTTGCCTGTTCATTATGAGTAGCCTAGGCAATCTATTCATCGGGTTTAGATAACGTCTTGTGCCATCTCTCCTGGACCCAAAGTAACTCTTTCATTATCGAAGAACTCCTGATACAATACCATACAACTTTGGTCATTTTGCTAATATCATTGTCTTGTTTTTAAAGCGTAGGCATGCACTCGTCCCTTAAATACGTTGAGTTTCACTTCTTAACACATTTCTTATATTGAAATATAAGATATTTCTTATAATGTCTGATATTTATTATATTGTGCTGGAACCTTTGCCCAATTAATCTTTCCCTTTCTGACTTGCATGAGGTCAGGTCAGTGAGGCCTGCAGGCCATAAATAGCAAATGGAAGTAGGCCTACACAACTGTTTATATTCAATAGAATACAAGTTGATACAAAGGTCTATCACAACATAGACGATAATATGTGTGTTACTATGGATTTATAATAAGTTATTATCCAGCGGTCTTTTTTGACCGGGAACACAAAACTAGTAAACATAAAACGATAACATCGGATGGTATACACACTGATGGTATGAATAAAAAACACATCTGGCTTTTGCTTTCTCTGTGCACAAGGTAGGCTTTGTCAGTTTGAGATCATACTTTTGTCATAGTTCTGTAAACATGCAGGGATCCAAACTTCCAGTATTGGTGTTTATTTACACACATCAAAACAAACACAAGTGTGTTTTTCCAAGTCAAAACACAAAATAGCAATTTCACTGACAAAAAAAAAAAAAAAAAAAAAAAATCAGTCTACATCGTGTCGTCTCTCTCAAAATTGTGTCTACATCACATGCAATGTCCTCTAGTCCAAGGTACCGGGGAAAATATCCTCTGGAATGCCGTATCCAGGCCTGACATGATGCCTGGTCAATATCCCCACATGCCTCCTCCATTGCCTATAAAAGGGCTATGTATTGATGGGGATGACGGTCATAGACCTTCCAGCGCCAGGCAGAGAAGAACTCTTCAATTGGACTCAAGAAGTGAAGAGTGGGTGTCTGACCAAAGCAGCCCTATGGAAACATTTCGCCTCAAGTTAGGCTGAACCCGTTGGCTTCCCTCAGGGTCATTCCATGGTTGATTTCATGGTCCACTATTGTAGCTCTGATGTCATCAGTAATTCTGTTTCTTATTCTTCTTACTGCCCCCATCCCCCCTCGTCCTTTCGCTTCTTCACCTCCGTGTCCTCTTCCTCATCCTCTTCATCCTACTTCTTCACCTCCACGTCCTATTCTTCAGCCTCCTCTAATTCTTACTGTTCTCACTCTTCCTGCTCCCTCTATTGTACCCATTGCACATTACCTGTGACTTATATAGTGCTTAAGCTGATTGCAAAGTGAACTAATTATCTAAAACAGTTTTCACATGAGAAAGTGTGCCAGAGAGTTGGCAAAATAGTGTAAATAATAGCCATACATGTGTATAGATTTGCTAGGAGTGTGTTGATCATTTGGAAATTGAGTGTAAAGCAGTGAGTTGTGTTTACAGTTCCGCAAAAAGAGTGCTGTGCAGTGGAGTGCTGTGCAAAGTGTGTGTTACAAAATTGCAAACTGAGTGCAAAGCAGTGTTTGTGCTTTTAGTTTTGCGAACTCAGTGAGTGGTTTTGCTATAAGTATTAATAGTTTTAGAAATTGTGCTATAAGAATCACAGATGTGTTTAAGCATTCAGAAAAAAACTGTAAGCGTGTGTGTGTGTGTATCTGTGTCTATTGTTGTGTCTTTCTTTACATCTGTGTGTCTCATTGTGTCTTCGGGTCAATTTGACCCAAACATCTTGTTAAGGATGTGTAGGGGTATGTTGGCATGTCTACCAAATTATTTATTCATTTTGTCATTATCAAGTTAACTTAAGGCCATAAAGTATCAGGCAGAAAAAGAAAACATTACACACACAAGGGTTAAGTGTGCCTGTCCTGTGTTGAACTGTGATAAACAACAACAACAAAAAAAACAACAGTTGTCCAAAGTATCAATGTCGGTCCTACTTTTTTTCTGTTACTTTGTAAAACTCAGAAGTGGGCGTTTCTTGGTGACGTATATTGGCCCGCGCAGACTCCATTCATAAAAAGGAGAGAGAATGAAGGGGCAGTGCTTAGTAGTTTTCAACGAGGTCCTCTCTGTGGAAACTAGTACGAGTTGCGATACATTACTGTTTTACATTCGTGCAACACTTCGTCGCAAGAAGTTTGAAAGATGTCTGGCAGAGGCAAAGGTCTTGGAAAGGGAGGCGCAAAGCGTCACCGCAAAGTTCTTCGTGATAACATCCAGGGCATCACCAAGCCTGCAATCAGGCGTTTGGTTCGCCGTGGTGGTGTGAAGCGTATCTCTGGTCTGATCTACGAGCCGTGGTGTGTTAAAGGTTTTCCTGGAGAACGTGATTCGTGATGCCGTCACCTACACAGAGCATGCCAAGAGAAAGACCGTGACCGCCATGGACGTCGTCTATGCTCTGAAGCGTCAGGGTCGTACGCTGTACGGCTTTGGTGGTTAAAGATCAGATTTCTCTCTCTCGGTTTCTACTCAAAGGCTCTTTTAAGAGCCATCCACTTCCTCATAAAAGCGTGTTCCTATAGAGTCATTTGAATCATGAAAGCTATAGAGATACTTTATTTATCCAGAAGGAATTTACAGTTTCTCTCAATAGCTAAAACACAATTTCTGAAACCTTACCTGTGCTCAAAATCAAATACTACTCTCAAATTATAAACAAAGCGATCACAATGATATACACTATCAATCGGTCAGTAAACAATACACCAAAAAATAGAAAACACATTGTTCAAAACATTTAGTTCTCAATGAGAATAGCCTAGCCTAATGTTATGCCTTTGCATCTCTCCACAGGGATACACAAAGGCTAGGGTTAAGTGATGCTTTTGTATCAAAGAAGAAGGGATGACACCTTAGACTTATTTTATGTGGCATTTTCAATATGTGTTGGCTATGCAGGTCATGTGACGCCTCTTCCAAGACACAGGCTCAGTTACTTTGCCATTATTAGTTAAATCACAATCAGTTTTCAAGGGTCAGCCCATTACCATGCATACACCACTCATGCATTTGCTCATTCCAGTCTATTAATGCACTGAACATTCATCTCTCACGATTTCATAGAAAGACAGAGCAGGAGGTTGCATATCAGGAGCATGAAGGAGTGAATCTTGTATTTACATGTCACCTGTACTATAGTCCTATTTAATATATGCATAGGATTAATATTCTGCTGATTTGTCTTCCCATTACCCCACAATCCCTCTGTCTTTCTAGGAAAATGTCAATGTCAACAGCAGAAGGAAAATTACTCTGCAGGCCCTTCCCAATCTTCCTGTGGGAAGATGGATTTTTTAAGACCTGGAATGTAAGTTTTTGATTAAATTGTGTGTCCTCTTTCACTCTTTCTTCTTTTTTTTAATTTGTCTTCTCTATATATCTCTATTTCTATTCAGCCCTCTCTGATACTACCTTGCAGCCAAAAGACAACAACCACAACCATCTTCCTAGCCACCAGAATAGCAATTAAATCATACTAGAGTAATTCACCAAGAAAGTCATATTTGGGAATTTTACCTGAACTTTTCATTCACTGGTATTTCATATTATATTAAATACACATGTAGTGTTTTTCATTGACTACTCTACTTATTAACTAATTACTGTCATGTTCTTCAGGCAGAATAAATTGACCTGCCAGACTTCTCGGATGCAGCTGTAGCTATTCTCACTGTCTCGGGTGATACAGACTCCCTTGTGAAGTTTGGTCCTGCTATCCATTCTATAGTTCTTGAAGGAGATATTGTTGTGTGTGATATAGCAGAGTTGACAGAGTCTGTTCTCCAAATCTCATGGTTGGTACTGCCAGCACGTTAATACTCAAACAAGCAATAGAGCTTTTCGCTTTAATTTATGTTGGCCTATTATTTTGTTATTTGAGTACTATTACCTTTGTTGAAGTGGTAAAAGGTTGTTATTTCTTTGATTTTTCTGTATTAACCGCATTGCTGGGGATGTTGTTCTGTTAGAATTCTAATGGAATTCTTAAATAAATGGAATCTGCATGAAATTGTCTTTTGAGTATTTTTTTTATTTGAATCATACAAATAAAATATTTTTGATTTTGAGGTAAATAGTAAACCTAAACAGTCAAAAAATGTGTTTCAATAGAGTGAAGTCAACTTAAAAAATAAGAGACTGAAGTGACAATGTTTAGGTCTGAGAAGCCAAAGTCCTTTTAGGCAAGTCCCTCCACTCGGCGGCCATATACCAACGTTTTATGGGCACTCATCGGGCACAGTCTTTGGGTCGAACTGCGCATGCACAAGGCTTCACGACACCAATCTTGCTCCAGCGGCAAGATCACAACACATGATTGGCACGATGTCTTCACAACACACCATATGATTGGCTCAATGTATTCACATCACACCACATGATTGGCTCAATGTATTCACATGTCGACGTTTTGCCGAGGAAGGGGTGGGATATGTGTAGACAACGGCCATATTGGCGTGACAAACTAGCCCCATGCATTTCTATGGAGTATTTTTTTTAAATATTTTTTAACATAGCTAAATATTTTGAGGTAATCAGTTTCATCAAATATTTTGAGTTCATTGAACCTGGGGTTTACAGTGTAATATGCAGGCATAGACCAAGAATGAATTACAATAGAATATAGGCCTAACACACTGGCTTAGACTATTCTTTGTAGGCCTACTGCTTATAGTGATAAGTAAGTGATAGTGGGGAGGAGTGGCATTTTGCCCCTAAACAATCTATTTATCGGGTTTAGATTGCCTAACATCTTGTAGCCTACCATCTCTCCTCGACCCAAGTAACTTTTTTGCTGAAGAATTCCTGATAGCCTACAATGCCATACAACTTTGGTAATTTTCCTGATACCATTGTCTTGTTTTTAAAGCTGTCTAAATAGGCCTAGGTTGTGTTTCACCAGAGACTTTCTAATGAGGATACACGCCACTCAAAAAATTCTCCATAGAAATGCATGGGGTAGTTTGTAACGCCATTTCCATTCTGGCCATTTTGACATACATCCCACCCCTTCCGCGGCAAAACGTTGACATGTGAATACATTGAACCAATCAGGTGGTGTGATGTGAATACATTGAGCCAATCATATGGTGTGTTGTGAAGACATTGTGCCAATCATGTGGCGTGATTTCGTCTTGAAGTCTAGATGCCCGATAAGTGCCCAAAAAGCGTTGGAATATGGCCGCTGGGTGGAGGGACTTGCCTATAATGACTTTGGCTTACAGTTTTTTCTGATTGCTTAAGCACATTTTTTGTAACTATGGCTTTTTTTGCAAAACTCTACACACAAATAGGAAAACCTTTCACCCAATCAGCAAAACATTGTAGTTCTCTTGCAAAAGCTAACACACCTTGCTTAACTCTTCACACCTTCGTAAAAATGGTGTTTTCGTATCAAACAGTAAACACAAGCCATCACAATAGTAAGCACACAATGTGCCAGCTACACACTGATGGTCTGAATAAAAAACACATCTGGCTTTTGCTTTCTCTGTGCACAAGGTAGACTATGTCAGTTTGAGATCATACTTTTGTCATAGTTCTGTAAACATACAGGGATCCAAACATCAAGTATTGGTGTTTATTTACACACATCAAAACAAACACAAGTGTGTTTTTCCAAGTCAAAACACAAAATAGCATTTCGCTGAGACAAAACAAATCAGTCTACATCGAGTACTCTCTCAAAATTCCGTCTACATCACATGCAATGTCCTAGTCCAAGGCACCGGGAAAATATATTCTGGAATGACGTATCCAGGCCTGACATGACAATATGCACATGCATGTAGACTGTTTTTTTGTCTGTAAAAGGGCTATTTCTTTCTCTTCCCACTCTTCCTGCTCCCTCCATTGTACCCATTGTACATTACCTGTGGCTTATTTATAGTGCTTATGCTGATTGCAAAGTGAACTAATTATCTAAAACAGTTTTCACATGAGAAAGTGTGCCAGAGAGTTGGCAAAATAGTGTAAACAGAGGCGGACAGAGTACACAGCTTCATTACTTCAGTAAAAGTACAGATACCCTTTGCTAAATTTTGCTCAAGTACAAGTAAAAGTACAACAGTCAGATGTCTACTTAAGTAAAAGTACTGAATTACTTGTTTTTAAAAGTACTTGAGTATCAAGAGTACAAGAGTAGCCTACATTTTCTAAATATTGCATTACCACTGCCACAGTGCTTACATTTATGTACAGAAACGTCCTACATGAAGTTATGAAAAATGTTAATGTTAATACCTTGGAGAATGTAAAAGGAATTGAAAGTAAAATAAAGTAATTTTCATCTTTCAATCTTTCAATCTTTCAATACATTACAATACATGGGCAGTATTTCTAATACATGTGTTTAAAACACGTATTTCAAATACAAAATACTATTTTGTAATTGAAACACTTGAAGCGAAAACTATCATTAACTTGTTCAGAAAATTGAAATAGTCTGGCAAGGTGGGGCCACAGGTTGGCACATTCCCGGGATGGACCTGCTGCGTCTTCATCCATTGTTTCGTCCATGGTTTCGTCTCTTATCTAAATCTGACCATGGAGTTGACTTTGGCGGACAGCTGAAGGTGATTGCTGATAGACTGTCCCAATCAGTGGCGCCTGCACAATCCAATCACGTTTGAAGAAGTATCAGGTACTCACAGTTATGGATAGAAATGTAGTGGAGTAAAGAGTACAATATTTGCCTCTCAAATGTACTTGAGTAAAGTCATGAGTTCTCCCCAAAAATGATACTCGAGTAAAGTACAGATCCCTCAAAATTGTACTCAAGTACTGTACTCAAGTAAATGTACTCCGTTACTGTCCGTCTCTGAGTGTAAATAATAGCCATACATGTGTATGATTTGCCAGCAGTGTGTTGATCATTTGGAAATTGAATGTGAAGCAGTGAGTTGTGTTTACAGTTCTGCAAAAAGAGCTGTGCAGTGAATTGTGCTTACAGTTGTGCAAAGTGTGTGTTACAAAATTGCAAACTGAGTGCAAAGCAGTGTTTGTGCTTTTAGATTTGCAAACTTAGTGAGTGGTTTTGCTATAAGTATTAATAGTTTTAGAAATTGGGCTATAAGAATCACAGTTGTGTTTAAGTATTCAGAAAAAACTGTAAAGGTGCCATGTGTAATGTCTGCCAAAAATCAATTCATAACCTACTCCACATTCCATAAAAGATGGGTGCAGTATACCTCCAGAAAGTGAGTTGGTCTACCCTAGAGTAACAGCCGAGACACGTGTATTGCAGTTTGGCTGGCGGTTATGTTGCCCGCATACCACCTCCCATGGCCGAAACTGGTATTATGACACCTGTCGGGCCGTGGCTAGTAATTTAGCATGCTAATTCAGGTTGATATCTCTGCAGCACTATCATCGCCCTTATTTATTCTCATTTTTTTGATGTGTGTAGCTCATTTTTTTTATATTTTTACCTCAATTCTTACACATGGCACCTTTAACCCTGTATGTATGACACCTAGGCCTGTCCCAAGATGTCTGAGAACGGTGTCTCGCTTTGATTTTGGTCCAACCAAAAGTACCTCTGTTTTGTCATCATTTAGCTTCAAAAAATGTTGCTCATCCACTGATTAATGGAGGTTAAGCATGTGATAAGGAAACAAAGCAAAGGCCATCTGGGTAGTGGGCTCCTAATTTCACCATTTCAGTTGGGCATATTTGGTGGGGGGCACAAAGGCCACATAGGGCACCAAGGCCAAAGTTAACTATACAGTAGTAGGCTATAAAAATTATCAAAGTTGTATTTAGCTTATTCACAGCAGTTGACCTGCATCACTGTATGAAACATAAAAAAACATGAAAAATATATTACATAGAAATGTAAATCATCTGATCATCTAATATTTACAGATATCTAGGCTATATTTAACATTTATTTTATATTTGGCCTGTTATGAAATCATTTATTGAACAATTTAAGCACAGCTCAGCTTTAAGAAACTCAAATAGCCTAGATGCATGCTTAGCATTTTGTGTGGACGCTCACCTGGTAACCTGGATTACAGATTACCTGACCGAGCGACCACAGTTCGTCAGACTGAAGAACTGTCTCTCTGACACTGTGATCTGCAACACCGGAGCGCCACAGGGAACTGTGCTCTCTCCAGTCCTGTTCACCCTGTACACATCTGACTTCTGCTACAACATCGAGTCATGCCACATGCAGAAGTTTTCTGATGATACTGCAATTGTGGGGTGTATCAGGAACGGGCAGGAGGAGGAGTACAGGAGCCTGGTGGAGGACTTTGTGCAATGGTGCAAACTCAATCATCTTCAACTTAACACTTCAAAGACCAAGGAGATGGTGGTGGATTTCCGCAGGTCTAAGCCCACTCTGCTACCAGTTCACATTGATGGGGTCAATGTGGAGGTGGTTAGCACCTACAAGTATCTGGGTCTCCACCTGGACAATAAACTGGACTGGTCAGCCAACACTGATGCACTCTACAAGAAAGGGCAGAGCAGGCTGTACTTCCTGAGGAGGCTGCGGTCCTTCAATGTGTGCAGTAAGCTCCTCGGGATGTTCTACCAGTCTGTTGTTGCCAGCGTCCTCTTCTATGCAGTAGTATGCTGGGGTGGAAGCACAAGGAAGAAGGATGTGGGGCGAATTGACAGGCTGGTAAAGAAAGCTGGCTCTGTAGTGGGAGCTGAACTGGAGTGTATCACTTCACTGTCTGACAAAAGGACCCTGAACAAACACAACAACTTGCACAACTGACAGACTGAGAAAGTAATTTGTCCCCAGGGCCATTGAACTGTTCAATGCCTCAGGAGAGATAGACTTCTCTGCATAGTCTGCCTGCCTCTTCATCCCCTCCATGTTTGGTACTGTCTGTCCACTAGCCACTTGTACCACTGTCTTTATGCCTCACTGTTTGCGTGCTATATTAGCACATTAGCACATATGCATACCCCCCCCTCCATGCCACAGCCGAACTGTGGCCACACTTATACATTTTCTTAAATAGTTAAATATATAGATATATAGACTTTCCTTTACTTTATTTCTGCATTGTTGCACTGTTGACTTCCTCATTTGCACTATCACCATGACCACTATCACCATTGCACTACCACCATGACACTCATTCACACAGAGCACCTTAGAGTACCTTACCATACCTTACTATGCACAGAGAATCACAGGCTCAGTCCCTGCCTCAGTCATTGCAAGCGCCTCTGATTTATTAATCACCACTATGTGAATACTGTTTTTAGAATTGATTTAGATTAAGTGTTAAGAGTATAATTTGTAATTTTGTTATTTGTATTTTAGTATATTTTTATATATTGTATTAAGTGTTAGTATAATTTGTATTTTAGTATATTTAGCATATTCTTTATCTTCTACTGTCCTTACTGCTTAGCTGTGTTTTTATATTATATACTTTAATTACTCTTCTGCTGTTAAAGAATGTGTTTGTCTTGTATGTATGCTGCTGAGACCTTGAATTTCCCCTGGGGATCAATAAAGTATCTATCTATCTATCTCTATCTATCATTAAGGCTACTTTCACAAACTCTTAGTCAACTGTCCTCTGATTTTAATATTTACCGATATCTACGACATTTGTAACATTTATTTTGTATTTGGCCCGTTATGAAATCATGTAGAACTATTTAAACGCATTGTAAAACGTAAAGCCCAAATTTGGAGACATCCATGCATGTCGAAATTTGCTGCAAATTCAAAACTGGATTACTCTGGAACGGCTAACTGTACACCTTTGTGTTCGGTAAGGTCTGCTGTTTATTCTGCTATATGGTTTGTAATGTGTTGAAAGAAAGGGTTCGTAAAGGATTCCACGGAGATGAATGGGTAGGGAGATGGGCGCAGAACCTTAAGTGGAATGTATGATTGAATGAATGAAATTATATTATTTACTTTTCACCACAGCAATTAGCAACTAACATCGTTTAAAAGTTGAGAAAAAGCTTTCATGTGATGTGATACTTGTGATGTCTGTGTGACGAGTAGGAGAAATTGAAGTCAAATCTTGAACATACTATCCTGAGTAACCACAGGCCCATATCAAACCTTTCCTGAGAAAAGAACTTAAAAAAGTCAATAATACCCATAAGTAAGCTAGTTTATATTTTCCACATTCAGCTCATAAACATATGGTGAATTCTTGTCTCGACTGTGTTTGAGGAGACAAAAGAAAAGTCCTTGATCTCACATGGTACAGCATACGAATGACGGGACACGAGCAGTCTCAGGACATTAGGCTACATTTCACATGGCATAAGACAATGGTTGGAAGTGCCTGTAGTTACATTTAAATCAATAAAATGAATCACAATTCAGTGGAATTCTTTATTCAGCTCCCTCCCCAACCCCCTGACAACCCCCCAAAGGGACTCGGTACCCAACAGGGCACATATAAAAACTCATTCAGGCAACATGGACCAGTTCTCACAGAAACACATAATTAACCAACCAGACAATCAAACAAACATGACATAAAGGGGAGAAATGGACTCTAAACTAAAAAAGAAAAAAACCTGGAATACTCAACGGACCTCCCTCGACAACAGAAACATTAATTAAACATGAGGTCCGTTCACACACTTGATTTTCAAAATAACAATTAAAATGTACTGGACTGGATTCCCCTTCCTTCTTTTGCAGGTCAGTTCTTCTGGCAAATAAGGCTGATGGCAGGATGGCAAGGTAAAATCCGAGAGGACGTGTAGACAGTTTTCTGTATCTCAATCTGACGCAGACTGATTATGTGGTGATTAAGAATACGTAACCACGGCTCCAACTTGGGGGTGGATAAAACAAAAGGGTGGGGTGAAAAACAATAATTTATCCAAAAAAAAAATTATTGACAACCGAATCAGGGACGAGTGATTGCTGATCATTTGTCCACTGTTTGTCTCCACTTCCACAGGTCAGCGATGGTCTAGAGAATAACAAGGGAAGAACATGCATGAGCTTCAAATTCAAATAATGCAGACGTAATCTTTACAGGTCAAGGCGATTCAGTCCCACTGCTCTATTAAGCAGTAATCTTGTGTAATCACATCAAACGGAAAATAGAAAAAAAGACCACCAGTAGGCCCTACTAGTGAACCAAAAAGCAGGGTATGGGCAACCAGAATACACACCATAATTACACACAAAATTCTGACATTACAGTGGGAAAATACCTTGGAGTCGGTCACTTTGAAGGTGTTCTTCATGTAGTTCTCAAATTTGGGCTGAAGTTTAGGAAGCGTCACTCCCTGCAGATACAGGCAAATATGTTATTAAAACAACAAATCACCACCCCCCCGATAGTTCAACCAGAACCACACTGCTCCATCCACAAGTCAGGAATGACAGAGTCACATTAATTATGCAGCAATGTCATTCCTTCAATTTGTATCACGGTGATGGGTTTCCCATGCCTTTGTGTCACGTCTTCCACGATCTCTTTTCAGCCTCTTAAATATTTGGACTTGATGCCAAATGGTAGGATTTCAAATTGAAAGCACTAGACCACTTTTCAGTCATAATGAGACTGTTACGGAATCCTCCTAAAAGACAGGGTTCCCACTCTAAGTCAAATGTAAAATTCCACAACTTATCCCTGACCAAAAACCTGAATTTCCATGACTTACTATATAATGAATTCCAGGAATTCCATGACCCGTGGGAACCCTGAAGAGAACTCTAGCATAATGAAATCATAGGGCTCTTCTACTAGGAGTTTTTCGACTTAAAGGAGTCAATATCACACCGGAATTCTCCTTTAAGCAGAGTTACATGTTCAGGTTAAACACTAAACAATGTACTTTGGATACTACCAAAAAGATAGCATTTCAGCTAGCTTGTTTATTTTTTAACTTGTTTTAAACAGAATGGCATGCATCTCATTTCCATTTTATTCCAGACAACTATTCTATTTAAAAGTAACTATTACCACTTAATATCTTATATTTAGCACCAAGTGGCTCAGGGAGATGCTTCAAAGTGTCATTGTTTTAGACAAAAGGCACTTGTATTAAACAATAAGGATGATGAGGACAATACTCTATACAAGCCAGAGGAGCGGGGAACCCTACACCCAATTAGACACTCCTGTGGTCAGGACCAACGAAAACACAGATACACATTTGTGAATGCAGCCCGACAGGACATTAGTAAGGACACAAAGCTATGGGAATCCTGAAGGGAATCCTCTGGTCCTGTAACAGCAGCAGTGGCTCGGTTGGGGCGAACAAACCTTCTGCACGGAGACCATCATTTTGGTCTTCATGTCGTCCACGGAGAGGGGAGCGCGTGGCGTCTGGGGGGTTTTGGGCGTCTGCGGCTTCTTGTTGTCTTTACCTTTGCTGTCTGGGGTCTTCTGCTGCAGAGCAAACAGAACGGTCTGTTTACATGAAAAGTTCACGTGAATTGCCTTCGACATGATAACTGAACTGCAATTGCATGTTTGCTTCAGGTACCTCTGATAGTATGCAGGCAAAGCAGAATGTGAAAGCACAAAAGTTCAACAATAACACTTCACCTGTTTGCCTGCAGGTGTTCCGGGCTTGTGTGACTTGCCATTCTGGGCTACAGGTGTCTGTGGTTTGGATGGTGCCTTCTTGGGCTGAAACATAAAAACATTTTATTGGTACTCGGCACGCAACTGCTGTTAGAAACTAACGTTAGTGATCGTGATTGAGAAAAAGATATGACATGGGGGGGGCTACTATACCTTCACTGGAGACTCTTCCTCATCCTCATCATCCTCCTCATCCTCATCATCTTCGTCCTCATCCTCATCACTGATGTAAATAAGAATACATATTAAATCAATACAACTACATACAATCCTTTTGATGAACACATCAATCTCCATTGATAGAGCTGCAACAATTATCCTACTAATAAATTATTTCAACTTCAGATCGATTAAATTTGGGAAATAATTGACAGATTAATTGAAAATGAAAACTAATTGTTAGTTACACAGCCATTGTCACTGCTTTTGAAAAAGGCAAGTGACAATTGACCTTTCGCAAGCCCCGCCCTTCGAACGCGGATGAGCCAATGGCAGTCCAGTAGCTCCGCACATGTAGATAAAGTCCGACAGCTTCACCTTACAGCTCGATAGAAATGTCTCTGTATTGGAAGCCGTGATTTTTTTTCCGGTTTTATGGGATTGTAGTGATGTATACTGATGTAAATGGAAAAGGGACGGTCAAACGACATGTGTGGGATTAACGCAACACCGATACACAGAATAATAGCTTTCAATCTTGATTATGCTTTTTTGTAATTATGTTAAATTATCTCCTCCCAGCTCTCCCCTATTTTAAGCAAAGGGTTACTCCTTAGCAAACCACAATGAAACAGTGCTCTACCACATCTATGGATTAAGCCAAACAGTTAACTCAATGTAAGTAAGATAAACCTGGTCGTTTATTGGTCTCAGCACTGCCAGCATTGTGTATAAAATGATCGTCACTTAGAGGAGACTCGTAGACAACTAAGGTTAGCATAGTTAGCTAACTTCTGCTAACGTGCTAGCATCGCCTCGTCAGAAAAGCATGGGGCTGTGCACAGTAGTGTAACATTTATTCACCATAAATTAATAAAGTTGAAGTCGCTCTGTAATGTAGACCATGTTTCCGTTTATTTGCAGTACCATGTTCCTTACATGACATGACCTGGTGCCCTTGCATGCAAGTCTATCTAGCACAGCTAGCTATTAATATCAGTGAGTCCCACTCGCCCCCCGTGTAAGTTTGTCACCCAACAAACCTAGATATTATTTTTTATACATGCGTCTCCATGGCATACTGGAGTTGTTCAACGAATTCTAAATCAAATCAGGTCTGTGGCTCTGTAAAAGAGCCTCTTGGGTTGTAACTTTTACAAACTTGTACAGGCTTACAGCTACCATTGCAGTTCTAGTCAACTCCGGTCTTAGCTGTCGGACTTAGCAACAATAACTAAGGGGGGCGGGACTTCGCGAAAGGTTAATTTGGAGCACAAGCTAACCTGCATAGTAAGTAAGTCTAAGTTTATTTGCAGGAGAGTAGAGAAGAACACATTCAATCAAGTTCCTGGCTCACTAACTAGGTCTCATTATTTTGTATTACTTTCATTGCATCTTAATTCTTCATTTAAGAGCCAATATCCTCATCTACTAAGGCACTGTGTATGCAAGCAAAACCAAAACTCACTCGTCGTCGTCATCCTCATCATCATCTTCCTCCTCCATCTTCATCTTTTTCTGTCAAGAGGAGAAACCAAGTGATCAAACTCAGACACTCTTCTAGGAAGTTTCATCAACAAATCGATTATTACAACCATGGTTGTCAATGCTGTTGGCAGAAGTCAACTAGTCGTGGACAAAATGATGAAAAAGCTAAAAAAAAAAAGGCAACACATTCCCATGTATGCATTGATGCATTGTAGTTAGTAACTATGCAACGCATCCCTGATCCACAACTAGTCACCTGCAATTACAAAAAACATTTTAGACTTTCCTACGGGTTGTCTGCTGCTTTTTTTTCTTCTACGGGTTGTCTGCTGCTTGAAGCAGTTTCAGGTCAGCTACGTACCGAAAGCCTCATTCCAGGAGGTGCCATTCGCTTCAGAGGGTTGCCCGCTTCCTCCTCCTCTTCCTCCTCCATCTCTTCATCATCAAAACTTGGCATCACTGGTGACAAGAGAAAAGAAAAAGTGGGGGAGAAAAACATCAGTACAGCAGCGTATCAAACCTTCTGAGCGGATTTCTTCCAAGACTAGACACCAAAGACCAAAGTTAAAACTGTAGCTGCCAAACGAAGCACCGAATAGAATCGGATCGGTCAAGTAATTCTGAAAATGAAACAGAATTGTCACACATTTAGGCAGAGCAGGTACTCACTGACTAAGTGCTGTCCACTGATGTGTACTGGGCCTGTCCCAGACTTCAACCTGAACACAACTGGGGGTGTAATTTCAAACCCACCCACACACACCTGCGAAGGAAAGAGACGGCTGTGATAAAGACACACACTTCTACAACTAAATCTTTTAAAGATTAAAAGTTTTAAACAAACAAATAAATAAATAAATAAATACTCAATCAATCAATCAGACCACACTTGATTAATGTCCATGGTCTTGTGAGGGAAGTCTACTGAAGGCATCCAAAGGACTTACGCTGGGCGAAGTTGATGGCTTAAGGGCTGCCAGAACTGCTGTGACTTTATTTCCTTCCGCACCTGTTCCCTCCACCTCCACAAGATGCAGGTCATCCTTCGTGCTTGGGTCGACACACACCTGACAAGAAAGACGATGTGTTTCATAAATGCAAATCCGGTACATTATTTGCAAAATATACCCACGCATATTGCTTACATTATGTTGCTTTTATGTATCTCTATGGAGGCTTTTACATTGACTCATAGTATCAGAATAATGATATTTAATATTAATGTATTCTTGTGTGCCCTTCTATTTTTACTACACATTTAAGAGTACATTTTTACGTACCATTCTAATGGACAACTGGTGCTCCACATCCTCGTCCTCTGGGATGAACTTCACATCTTTTCCAGATGTGAGTTCGCATCCTAATGACGAAAAATACAATTAATTACAGTGCAATGTAATATGTGCATTTCCTGAATCCATAACACATTAACAGTCCATATGAAGCCGGTGGGAATATCACTGCCATTTCGAAATCCGCCAAGAAAGAGAATATTGAATTGCAATGGGGTCGCCTGAGGTAACGGGGGCAGAGGGCTCATGGCCCACTTCGAAGTTACCCACGTGGTGCGACTGCGAAGCATGCTTACAATTGACATGGAAGAAAATAATCTAGAGCTAACCATGGGAATAGGACTTTAGAGTCATTATAATGATTAAAACTCCATGATTGTAAAATAATATTTTAGACAGCAGACAACTCACATACATCCACTTTCAAGTTGAGAACACGATTACCGCTACGCTACACGAAAGAGGGTTGGCTAACTGTGAATGAATGTGAGGTGGTAGGTTAGGCTACATATTTAGCAAGCTAAGTAGCATAGTTAACTGCAGGTCTTGAACACAGAGTTCAAGACATGTCCTTCGGCAGTCTCACATTAAAAACACTACATCACTTCTAAGCAAGGTATTTGTGAATCGCCTAACGTTACGTTAGCAATAAAGTTCAGACGCCGTATGTTTTCTGTAACGTGACTCAAAGCGTGGTTCACGCCGGCTAGCACGCATGTAACGTAAAACCACAACACCACATTCTTAAAATCCACCAGCTTTGTAAATGTTCCATATTTAGACTAATTGACTAGCTAACAATATCATCAATAATCATCTAGATAGGCTTCCTGTCACGTTAATTAGTCTGTAACGCTAGCTGGCAGCTTATTTTAACTAGCTAAACTGTGTAGGCCTAGACACACGTGTCTGGTAATTTGAGACCTAGCGCGGGTAACATTAGCTACATGAGAGGACTCTGCGCTACTGAGGTTACAGACGTTACGTGAAACAGATACAGTTAGTGAATATTACATTTAAGGAATTTCTGTTTCATCTTCTGAAACTGCCAATTCCAAAATTAGCAAAAGGTTGACGTTACATCAATAACGCAACTTGGCTAGCTAACGTAACGTTAGCCTAACCGGCTAGCTGGATGACGTTACCATGCTTTCTAACTGAGTGGTAGCTAACTTCAGCAACCTTATCCATGAAGCCACAATTTCACAGTTTTGTAAGACTGGTTAATGCTATTCCTGAAGTTAACTGTTCTTCAAATATTGCCACTTGCCTATGTAACCGTAGGTCCGTTTCTAACGTTTGTCCATCCTTCCTGTTCATAAGATATTATAGCTAGCAGCTATGTTTTTACACCTAATCAAGCGGTTAATGTTGCTGTTATAGGATATACTGAAATAATACGTATATTTTGAAACCATGCATTTGTAGTTCATAGTTACCATAGAGATATGTCTGTGGTCCTACTTCACTCATGTCCATTTTGCTGATGTATCCAGAAGCGTGACCCTGTGCGAAAGTGTAGAAAAGTTGCTATGAGAGTGAAGGAAGAATGCTATCTATAACCACACCCCGTATGAAGACAGACATCACTTTAATGCAATGGCTATGAGTAAAGAACCAAAGTAGGGCGGGATATTAAACGTATTGGTCTATCATTGGTTGAAAAAAAACATTCCCTCATCATGTCAGGGACACATGCACGCAGAACCATGCTCGTATCCACTGATCTATAAAGAACACTTCTTTATAGATCAGTGATCGTATCAAATATCAAAAATATAGCCTATATTATATTTGTCTTGAATCTGCACATTGAGACATGGATGCAATCTTAAACTATGAGAAACACCTAGTGTGCCATCTCAGGATGTTTTTATTATTGAATAAAATGCATTTTTAGATGCATTTTTGAAAATAATTAGCCTAGGAACTATTTGTCAGGCCCTGTCACGCACATCACTATTGCAGTTAGGGCTGTGAAGGGGGCTGATGTGACGGGCCTGACCGTCAGTCGTTTTAATGCCATTTCTCTGCCTGTGGACATGTTAGAATCAAAACTGTTCGCGTGTGGGAATTTCAGCATCATCTTCAAATGATCTCACAGTCTTTGAGTCGTAACTTTAAAAGTGTTCTCCAAATTTCTTTATGGAGTGTTTTATGTAGCCTAAATGTGATGGGGCATAACAAAAACTTGGGGACAGTTGTAAATTCCCATTTATGTCTAATTTATGTGTATTTTTATGTTTTTAATATATATATATGATAACAACTGGAATATGCATTTGTATTATGTTAAAAAAAAAAAAAACAGCAGTCTTTATCACAACAAAACTGCACCTCAGATTTGTCTGGGGACCGCTCATTGATCAGGATTCGTAATTTTTAGTGTTTTTAATAAAGAAAAACAAAAATGATGTATCCTTTTACAAAGCAACTCCTAAAAACCAATCATCTAGTTAGTTTATGACATTTTTGGATTATACTTGGACATATAGTGTATGTCCAGGCTGCCTTCTGACCACTGGGCTGCCCTGTAGACCTCTCCTAGGCCCTGGGCAGCATGCAGACACAAACCCTCACCACTCTCTCCACCCCAAGCGTAACACTGACTCCAACATATGTCCATATTAAACGCGAATGCTACCGTTATATCATTAACACTAATTGTTTGCTCCTTTAGTCCCTCCCAATGGATTATGAAACATATTTTCCAAGACCTAGAGGATAAGCCTCTCGGTTAGCCTACATTTAAAGTTGCAAACTTCGAAAATCTGTGGGGAAACTAAACACTCCGACCAGCGTGAAACTATACTAGTATTCTGCCATTAACCAGTGCTGCTTTGGCAGGTGAAGCAGAGAGCCAAGAAAAGATGGAGGAGAGGAGAAAGAGAAAAGTTGCTAATATGCTGCTATGGAGAGCTGGGAGGTAGAGGGAGAGAGAGAGAGAGAGAAAGAGAGAGAGAGAGAGAGAGAGAGAGAGAGAGAGAGAGAGAGAGAGAGAGAGAGGGGAGCAGCCGCAGCAGATGCCCATGTAGCCCCATTTTATTTAACCTCACTTGGTTTCCGTATTTTCCTTATTAACCTATAGTGATATTTTTCTGGGGTGGTGAAAATAACAGATAAGGCTAAGGTACCCATCCTCAACCCCATGAATACTCGTTAATCAAGAATCGTGATTAACATTTTGTCCAAAATAATCGTGATTGTGATTTTTGCCATAATCAAGCAGGCCTAACATATGTCCAGGCTGCCTTCTGACCACAGGGCTGCCCTGTATATATCTCATATGCCCTGGGCAGCATGCAGACACCCATCCTCACCACTCTCTCCACCCCAAGTGTAACACTTAGGCCTTCTCCAGAATAATTATGTCCAGGCTGCTTTCTGTCCACAGGGCTCCTTGAAAATTCTGTTTTCTCCTATTTGAGGGGACAGTAGAGAACTTTGGTTATGCCAGCTGTAATCGGGCTATGGAATTACTGACATAACCTTTTTGATGATATTCTAATTATAGGTGCTGGTCATATAATTATCATCATTTATAATTATCAAAAGTTGATTATGTCAGTAATTCCATTCAGAAAGTGAAACTTGTATAATATATTCATTCATTACACACAGACTGATATGTTTATTTCTTTTAATTTTGATGATTATAACGGACAACTAATGAAAATACCCCATGAATTTCCCCTGGGTATCTATCTATCTAAATCCCAAATTCAGTATCTCAGAAACTATTACTATTATATATTACTTAAGACCAATACAAATATTTTTTTTAAATGTTGGCCAACTGAAAAATATGAAAAGTATGAACATGTACAGCACTCAATATTTAGTTGGGGCTCCTTTTGCCTGAATTACTGCAGCAATGCGGCGTGGCATGGAGTCGATCAGTCTGTGGCACTGCTCAGGTGTTATGAGAGCCCAGGTTGCTCTGATAGTGGCCTTCAGCTCTTCTGTATTTTTGGGTCTGGCGTATCACATCTTCATCTTCACAATACCCCATAGATTTTCTATAGGGTTAAGGCAGAGACTTTCTAATGAGGAGACACAGCACTCAAAAAATCCTCCATAGAAATGCATGGGGTTAGTTTGTAACGCAGTTGTCTACACACACCCCTTGCACGGCAAAACGTCGACACATGAATACATTGAGCCAATCATGTGTTGTGTTGTGAATACATTGAGCCAATCATGTGGTGTGTTGTGAAAACATCGTGCCAATCATGTGTTGTGATCTCCCCGCTGGAGCAAGATTGGTGTTGACTTGCGCACGCGCAATTCTGCCGAAATAGATGCCCGATAAGTGCCCAAAAAGCAATATGGCCGCCGAGTGGAGGGACTTACCTACAAGCAGAGACTTTCTAATGTGGAGACACAGCACTCAATAGTCCATAGAACGTGCAGTTCGACCCAAAGACTGTGCTCGATGAGTGCCCATAAAACGTTCCTTGTTTGTTTACGCAAACCTGGCCAATAAAGCTGATTCTGATTTTGATGATAAGTACATTTATCTCTTAATCATGCACTGCACTGAGGGCCTAATCCATGGAGCTCCATCAAGTGAGCTCCATGCCCTTCATATCAGGATTGCTGCATTCATTTACACTGTACCAAAGTCCTTTTAGGCAAGTCCCTCCACTCGGCGGCCATATACCAACGTTTTATGGGCACTCATCGGGCACAGTCTTTGGGTCGAACTGCACGTGCGCAAGGCTTCACGACACCAATCTTGCTCCAGCGGCGAGATCACAACACATGATTGGCACGATGTTTTCACAACACACCATATGATTGGCTCAATGTATTCACATCACACCACATGATTGGCTCAATATATTCACATGTCGATGTTTTGCAGAGGAACGGGTGGGATAGACAACGGCCATATTGGCGTGACAAACTAGCCCTATGCATTTCTATGGACTATTTTTTGAGTGCTGTGTCTCCACATTAGAAAGTCTCTGACTGTACTCAGCGGGAAAAAAGTATGCACATCACTTAACCGCTGAAATGAGAAATGTCATGTGCATATATAGTGTTCATGTTTTATGTACAATGTTCAATTTTGTGAAATAAAAAAGTGTTACTGTGAATAACCAGCAAATAAACCGCTCACTATTCACCTTCATTCCCTACAATCTAAAAACACTAGGGACTAATTTTGTAGATGATAATGAGTAAACTTTGGTTGGGTATTAAAATGACGCTAATCAGAATAGTTTTGAGTAAGACTGGAACATGTGGGCAGCCGTGGCCCACTGGTTAGCACTCTGGACTTGTAACCGGAGGGTTGCCGGTTCGAGCCCCGACCAGTGGGCCGCGGCTGAAGTGCCCTTGAGCAAGGCACCTAACCCCTCACTGCTCCCCGAGCGCCACCGTTGAAGCAGGCAGCTCACTGCGCCGGGATTAGTGTGTGCTTCACCTCACTGTGTGCTGTTTGTGTTTCACTAATTCATCGATTGGGTTAAATTCAGAGACCAAAATTCCCTCACGGGATCAAAAAAGTATATATAGCCTACTTATACTTATACATGCATTTGCAACGACTCCTCAAAAGATGCTGGCGACCGGCAGAATAGTCAGTGCTTATCATTCCTTTAGTCGCCACTATCTTTAATCAACAATTTCAGTTCTTTACAGAGCCCAGCTTGAAAAATTCCCAAGAAAGGTCCTATCTGTCTGAGCCCGAAGCCAGTAAAAGATGTTTACATCAGGATAAGCATACAAGCACAAGATAGGCACATAATGTAAACATGGGATAGAAGGGGGGTTAGTGAAGAGTGAAAATGGTTTTACTTATCATTTGCTTTTTCAGAGCGCCATCAATTGGCCACAATTATTATTGAAATGCACTTTTGGTGAATAGACCTCTGATAGTTGCATCCCCATAGACCCAATAAACCCAGAAATGTTGAGTACCCTAAAGTTGTATTGCAGAAATGTAATTTATAGGCCTAGTGGATGGAATTCAACTTGGTTGCTAAAAGTTGCACTTTGGGCATTTTGCATAGCATATAAGATAAGGCGAGACACAGGTGAATAGGGTAAAACTGTTAAATGATTTTAGTATAATTTTAACACTATTTCATAACAATTTAACCAAAATTCATAGTGAATTCTCATTACCGAAATGTGTCCTGCTATCACTGTTAGAAGACATTCAGAACATGTTTCCTTTACTCTACCGTTGGCATTTTGCACTGACTCATTAGGGGGATTCGACTTGATGTAGCCGCCTGCAGCCGTCTACAGCTGCAGCCGTCTGACAGCATAATGTGATTAGGCTATTTCTGAGATTCTGATGCATAACTCCGGGTTGAAAACGTATCAGAATCTCAGAAATAATCACATTATGCACAAAGACGGCTGCAGGCGGCTTCATCAAGTCGAATCCCCCTACTATTTGCATGCAAAGCAGGTTCTGATTAGGTGGCAATGACGTCAATGGAAATGCGTCTCTATGCAGAATTGTAATGTTCAGACATTCCAATGCCATGTGTGTTAAATGTGATAGATTAGTGGTGTGAAACAGCACGGACGTTTCTTATTGGCTGGAAGAAATGGATACATACTAGACAGGTAGTCGGATTGCATTTGGATTATTTGTTTGCGTCTTGTCTACACGATCTACAAACTAGTGAAAAAGTAAGTGAAATACGTTACAGTTACATTATGTTGTTGTTGTAATTCAAGGGTTTGGAGTTTAACCTTAAGTCCTGTCTTTCGTAGGGAACTCTTTTGTTATATTCTGATTTTGATCAAGTTGACTATCGAATATGTTAAATGGACTGCATGATGTGCGCTTTTCAACTAGGCGAGTGTATTTTGGATTTTGCCATTCATGTAGGCCTACCATGCTAGCGTTGTATTGGTCTTCTGTTCGCTATGAGTCTGTATTGCTGCTGTGCACGACGTGTAGGCCTGTGCTTTGCCGCATTATGTTGTGTTATCTTTTCTGTAACAACACGAGAAAGTTGGCTCTTTTCATTCTAGGCTACATAGGGCCGCCCAGATAGCAAACATACACTGGGACGGAACTGGGCCACACCTACCACAACGTCCGGCACGGATCTGCATAATGGACCTGATCCGGCGTCCAAACGCACATCGGTCCAAAATTGGTCTGGATACGTTTGACGGATCTGGTACCAATAAGGGCTAAGACTGGCCCAGTTCCGGTAGTCTGTGTTACTGAAGTGTTCCAGATCTGTTTATCATATGCAATACGGGTCCGCTTATTGTGTGTGGTACGGACCCGTTTATCAGACATCAGCCGGCTTTATTTGACATGTGAAATGTGATTGGTAATTAGGGCTAATTATCCTGAAAAATCTGTTTGCTACACATTTGCTAACAGGTTCGTTATAGGTTCACCCAGGCTAAAGTTCGTAACGTTTTCCCAACAGCTCAACTGATAAACATAAGCTAGGCTACAAACACAAGGGGGGTAAAAAAAACTTTACACATAAGTGTCTTATTATTTTTTTTATTCAACAACCTGGCTGTAGAAGTGCAATCCCAGACAAAGTTTAAGTCGTGTTAATTCCACTGTTCCCATCGATATTCAAGCTGTCTTCCTCAGTCATCTCCATGGTCAATCTGAAACAACACAAAATAAACATTAGCCATTTATTCCTTTTTGCAAATAGGCTAAGTCACAATTACACTCGTTTTTTAACATCAGTGATCCTGTTAGCGTTATCACTGTTTTTTCCAAAATAGTTATTGTGATGGCTGTTTTGCTTAGCTAGTTGATGTTGCTGGAAAATAATAGTAAAGTTATCAATCGCTCGGTTGCTTGTTGTTTTCTCTGAATAAACCAACAGAGATAAAAAGCAGATACTACCTTGAAAAGTTGGGGTGATCTTGTCCAACCCCAGGCTGCTGGCAAATTTTGTCAAAAGATTGATAGTGAGCAAACCAAAGATCCTTGATTAGCATTGCTTGGACTTGCATGCGTGGCAAGAATATGGGGTTGTTTCATAGCACTGTTAGATCTGACACAAACAACAATTGACTACGTTTACCACTGCTAGGTAATAATAAAAATAATGAAACGAACATATGATCAATATTGAGCAACTATATCTTCTTTTCCAGCCTTACTGTAGACATGAAGTGGCCATGGGAACATAGTGCACCCCCATGGTTTCTAAATTTGTGCCATTCCAAAATACCTTTTTTTTTCTTTAGCAGCCAGTTGACAATTAAGTAGGGAAAGGACAGTCAATTTAGCAGAATCAGCACCTTAATTAATATCATTACCACCTGGGTCTGCTGTGAAAAAATGGTCCTTCGGCTCATATCCATGTCACAGGTTTGGGCCGAATCAGTGTTTTGTATTTTAAACGCATCTCCTGACTTCCAGTTGAGTTGCGGAAATTGGACCTGGGACAAATCTGTAAACCGGTGATAAAACAGCATTGCTAGCAGAGCTGAAACCTGTATCAGGAGTAGACCTGGCCCACAGTCAAATACCGTATGTCTGCTACAGACGGATCTAAAGGCTTTTATGGGGATCCGGCCCAAAGGAAATTGC
Source organism: Alosa sapidissima (assembly GCF_018492685.1). Taxonomy (NCBI): domain Eukaryota; kingdom Metazoa; phylum Chordata; class Actinopteri; order Clupeiformes; family Clupeidae; genus Alosa; species Alosa sapidissima. The sequence goes on from NC_055965.1 coordinate 13,867,111, forward strand.
TATCTGGGCGAATATGTGTAGGCCAGACAGCTGCCATACTGGCGTTACAAACTAACCCCATGCATTTCTATGGGTACTGTGTCTCCCCATTAGAAAGTCTCTGGGCTACAAGGCAAAACTCCTGAGAAGTCCTGTCACATAAAATGTTTACACTGACTACATGTTTTAGGTTTCATTTCAACAGGAACTCGTAGGTTGCATTCAATTTGTAAACAATGAGTTCAAGGGCAGAGCGGCAGGCCTACACAAAGCGATGGAAGAGGGCCTGACGAGAGCTGACACGACTGGAAAAGGCTGAGCAAAAAGTGGCGTGTCTTTGCCAACATCCAGAACCACAGCTACAACTGGCAGAGGAGAGTGAAGAGGAGCCAGAGCTCATGCCAATGTCGGCATGTTCTGTCAGCAGCTCTAAGGAGGACCGCGGCAGTGTTGCTTCTGCAATGCAGTGTCTTCCAGACCTGGACATTTGGGACACGCCTCCGTCAAACCTGTGGACGAGGCCAGTGGCTCCTGCAGTGAGGAACACAACTTGCATGGTTTACACCAAAGATTCTAGAACAGAGCTCTGTTCTAGAATCTTTGGTTTACACACAGAGGGAGTTGGCTCAACCATGGAGACAGATATAAGAAGTAAGAAGACTCTCTTCATATGTTCACATATGCAAAATATATAACGTATAACGACTAAAACTTACACCATCAAACATTTCTCCATAGCCACACAGGCATCTATTTACCGCATGGTGCAGCGGATGGGCGCTTTTGAGGAGAGGATGGAGGGGAAGATGAACGAGCTGCTTATGCTCTTGAGGGGCTCCCAGTCACCTCTCACTGCTCCAGAGGATCCTCTGTTGCTGTCGCCCTGCTCATCAGTCACTGAGCTGCAGGAGTTCGACAGGAGTCTTGGTGAACAGGAGAGGAGGAACAAAATGGTAAATAAGTGGCCATAGTCCTGCCCTACCCTGCCCTAAAATGAACACTATGTAATTGCATAAATTCAAATATCATTATAACTGAACTGACTTAGTTTGACCTAGTTTTAGATTGTACAAGCTCTCCACATTGTTAAGTGTGTGTGTGTATATATATATATATATATATATATATTTCTTGTTCTACGTGTATAATATTTATTTCTATATGTTTTACAGCAACATTTCCTGACAACACTGGGAGGTTCGAACCCAGGAGCTGCCACTCGTCGTATGCTACGGCGAGTACCTACCAATGATGTTCTGTCCCAGTATAGTCTGCGGGGCAGAAAGTCGAAAAAGTCCTTCCAGCACCTGACGCTCTGCAGGGTTATAACAGGCAGGTGTTATTTTATTGTCCACATCAGTATTATGCATAGCTTGGCTGATAATAGGTTTTAATTTGACTTATAACTTCGCTTCATTTTGACTACTCTAGCGGCCTCCCAGAAGAATTTCCCAGGACTGACTGCAGTCAATTCTGAGGACTTGATTGGGCAAACACTCAAGTTTGCCCCACACAGACGGTAAATTGAAATTCTTCTATTTGTCTGTGTTGGTGAATGTGAAAACTATCAATCAATTTTTGTGATTAGATAAAACACCGTTTGTAAGGCGATTTGTTTTGCTTTTATCAATGTGTTCATTCTTAGTATGACATATCAAACTTTTGTTTCTTACTTTTTAGACCAACTGAGAAGGACTGAGGACAATGGAGCTCAATATTTTTCTAAAAAATATATTTTGTATTACTTTTTATTACTTGTGTGTATATATATATTTTGTTAGACCTTTTTTTGTTTTTCGTTAATTATATATATTTTATTAAACTTTTAAATCCCATCAAGTTTGCCTGTTCATTCATTCCTGTTAATATGAGGGCTCATGCACAGACACAGTTTAAAGTAATAATAGAATTTGTACCATGATGTAACATTGTTATAAAAGGTTAGGGGAATATAAAACAGGAACGGTCCCTAAAGGTTGCAACGTTAAGGGAAGGTTACCTTAAAGGTTGCAACATTCTGGAAAAGTTCAATGTAACCAAAAACTAACATTCCCAGAACGTTAAGTAAACTTTCCATGGGAACCATGGGACGACCAAAACCTTAAAGGAATATTCCACCATTTGGGGAATTACAGTCATTTTCCACCTCCCCTTGAGTTAAACAACTGATTTTTACCTTTCTCCAGTTCATCCAGCCGTTTGGCGATACCACTTTTAGCTCCAGCCTAGCATAGATCATTGAATCGGATTAGACCATTAGCATCTCGCCTGCTAGCATCACGTTTAAAAGTGACTAAGATTTCCGGTAATTTTCCTGTTTAAAGCTTGTCTCAAGTTAGAAAGTGTAATAAGACCAACGGAAAATGAAACATAGCGATTTTCTAGGCTGATTTGACATGGAACTATACTCTCATTCAGGCGTAATAATCCAGTCACTAACCAATTTGTGTGCTGTAGCTCAACCTTGTTGCTGGAAGTTAGCCTACAGGAACTATTTTCAGGTGCTGCATGATGTCATTGTGCTGCTGTGCCCATGGTGTTCCTTGATTATTACGCTGGAGCTCCAGCATGAGCTGCCCTGAGGACTTTTATGTAGCGTTTAATGACCGCTTAGTGTTTTCATTTTGACTGCTTTGTGAGATGATCTGAAGACAGTGTTAAGTTTTGAGCACAGGTAGTCAACAACTGTTTTGAGGCGATTGGTCCGTTTTGCAGAGGTTGTCAGAGCTTTTGTGAATGTAGTTTGGGGTTTGTGTTTACAATTTTGAGAGAAGGATTTAAAAAAAATGTGTTTTGGCCATTGTGAAACTGTAAACAATGATATCCGTAGTGGCCATGACTATTGTATATACGTCTCTTTAGGCACATAGTTTGAAACTTGTTTTCGTGGTTCATGCCTGTCACTCACGTCACGTCACGCCACAGCTAGATTGGGAAGTGTTTGGAGCCCTTACATAATATCTGGGTTCATTGAATTTGATATGGAATTTTAGAACCATAGAAAACATTCTACATTGTTGTGGAACAAGATCTTTTGTAGACTGTTTAAAACTCCCCTGCTGAAGGAATGGCTCATCTTACCCCTATTAGTCCAGTCATTTTATGAAAAAAGGTTGAACAAATTGCAACAGAAGAAAAATTAACTGATTTTGTATCCTCAATATGTCCTGAGTAAGGAAAAAAAAAGCCCCGAAGAATCCCAATAGGGGAAAGTTTAGAAAAAGACCTAAATATACCCTATTCATGCGCCTATACAGTATTTTTCTCATGCAAATAGGGGAAAAAATTAACCTTCACATATCACCATGAAAATTACTGAGTTGATTACTTACATCAAGACAAACAAAAAATGTATTACGTTTTTTGAAATTGTTTGTTAACATGGGCAAACAGGGCATAATGTAATTACGTATACCTAATTTGTATAAATACCACAACAGAGCTAATAGTCCAGGCAAAGTTGAAGACGGACATGATAATGTCCAAATTCGACAGAAGGGTGCAGATGGGATAACTGCCTCCAAAAAAAGTGACTCTATTGTTGTGACATCTGGCAAAAAGGTACATGCTATACTAATAAATATAGTTTAAGATTAATAATTAACAATGCATGCCTATGCATGGGTCATGGTTTTACCAAAGTCATAGAACAGTCAAAACATATTCTAAAAGCATATGCACTGTACATGAAATATAGCATCAATCAACTTATGTCCCATCTTCCTCCATACCATGCATAACACACTCCTCTAATCTCTATAGGCGAATCAAGTGAACAGCTGATACATTTTGGCCTGCACTATTAAGGGAAACAAATTAAACACCCTAAACTATATATTTTCTGAAAGCATATACCCTCTAGAGGAGATATAACACAATTTAAGACATTTCCCATCTTCCTCCATGCCATGCACAATACATTGCCCTCTATTCTGTAAAGGCAAATCTAGTGTAAAGTGGATACATTTTGGCCTATACTGTCCAGGGAATCAAATTAAACACCATAAACTATATATTTTCTATAAGCATAAACCCTCTAGATGAGATATAATACCAGTTAAGACATGTATTATCTTCCTCCATGCCTTGGACAATTTGTTTGTCAAATGTTGCAATTAGTTTTGGGTCACTATATACATTAGCTATACATAATTACATTATGCCCTGTTTGCCCATGTTAACAAACAATTAAAAAAAAACTCAGTAATTTTCATGATGATATGTGAAGGTTAATTTCTTTCCCCTATTTGCGTGAGAAAAATACTGTATAGGCGCATGAATAGGGTATATTTAGGTCTTTTTCTAAACGTTCCCCTATTGGGATTCTTCGGGGCTTTTGTTCCCTTACTCGGGTAGTTTTCTTCTGTTGCAATTTGTTCAACGTTGACCCCTATTTTGGCTTACAATGACTGGACTATATGCCTAATCGAAGCCATGACGTAGCGTTGTCAAGGCAGCAATTTCACTGGATCTAAACAAATCAATCTAATCATAGTATTCACCATAGAGGTGGCTTTCTTAATCTATTTAAATAATTTTACAACGTTTCCAAGACATTTGTATATTTTATTTACACAGTAGGAATCACAACATATACAACTACAACATATATTCATACCAACACGATCAAATTTGTGACTACAGAGTTTTATTTTAGCATGGGTTTCCTCCGTAAAAGAGACCAGCATGTAACATCATAGCATGCGGTTAAAATCCTTAAATTCACAGACGTGTAATGGCTTTATTTTTGAGGCAAAGAACGCCACTATTAACAGCCGCCAATCTGTGATAAGATGTGAAATTCACAGGAATTTTGTTTCTCCCACCTGACATAATAAAGTAACATCAACAGTCAATACAGTGTGTTATTGACAACTCTAAATGGTAAGCGAGAGCATATGGATGGACGGTCACCCTCTGGGATTCAGCTGTGCAACAGGCGACCGGGCAGCCAGCTGCAGCTTGATGGGCCTTTTGGGAGCCATAAATCCCACAGTTTCCAACTCCAGCGGAATCTGAAGGAGGATTGGAGAAAGCATGCGATCAGTACAGTGGCAAGCAGCGACTGTTTTTGTACCTCACTCTGCAAAAATATTTAACCTGCACCTGCCAAGCTTCCCATATGGGCAGAGAGGGTTTGAATCAAAGATCTTTGATATGGACCTGCACCAGGAACGCTGGGATTGGGAGGCAGGCAGGTGTGCTAGCAAGGAGGTTAAACCCCATAGGCTCTGGTGTCTGTTGCTAGCATGTCTCTTGGAATGGAGGTTTTACATAGATCTACATATTGTACAACCACTGTAACAGCTGGCTATTGTTGACAGATGACTGGATAACTTTAACAGATTTAAGGAGTCCTCAATCTAGGTAAAAAGTTGATAATTATCAGATTTTCTGAATTTGGAAAGAAGTGTATTGGATTTTAATCTAGGGCTCATGACCCTTGGGTTTTCCATTAGTTTGACAACTGAATAAACAAACTGATGTCATCCAGCTACTCACAATTGCATCGTCAACTCTGTCTCAACAATCTATATTTTAACTGTTTCTCTTCAAATTTAATGCAACCCTGGTCTCATTGGAATGTTAGCACCAATCCAGGTGAGAATAAACTTCAGGTCCACTTGTCTTCAGGGGGATAGAGACGGGTGTTTCTCTCACCTCTGTCTCGGCACAGGTGCTGATGGTGAACCTCTGCAGCAGCTCCACGATGGCCAGCTTCATGCTGACGAGAGCAAAGCGCATCCCCAAGCAGTTTCTGGGGCCGAGTCCAAATGGCATGTAAGAGTACGGGTCAATGCTCTCCTTGTTCTCCTTACTGAACCTGCATGAGGGAGAAAGACAGGAAAAGGATAGACTGGTTTAATTAACACTTTATTGTGAATAGTCCTCAGAAAGTAAAAAGATTGATTCAAATTAAATTAGATAAGTAAAATGATTCAAATTCAAAATTAGATAAGTAACTGAATTAATTGTCTTTTATATGGAAGGGGTACCAAAAGAGGCACAGCGTAAGTATAAGAGAGAAAGAGAAGTTAATATAATTAATTTGGCTTATATGATTCCCAGAAATCACATAAGCGTTACTTAATCAAATTAAAGGGACCCTATGCAGTTTTGGTAATTTGGCCAAGATGTCTGAGAAACTCGATCACTACCTTGTTCCAGCCGGTGCCTGGCGTGTATGTGTGTAGTGCAGTAAAGCAATTTGTAACATCGCGAGACTATCTGACTCTTAGGCCGGCGGCTCGCCGGACCAAAGTTGCAAGCAGGGGCACTGCTAGATAATTTGGGCCCTGACAGACAATAATTCTCGGCCCAATTCTGGGGGAAGCGATACAGCCACCATTCAACCTGGAAAAAGTCATATAACCATGACTCTGAAGCTGTTAAATTATGGTAAATTAAGCTAAAACTAACTGCATAGTTCCCCTTTAATTTCTCTCTCTCCCTCTCTCTCTCCCTCTCCGTCTCTCTCATGTACCTCTCTGGTTTGAATCTCTCAGGGTCAGTCCAGAGTTCCGGGTCTCTTTGAAGGACAAAGTTGGGCACCATGACAGCAGTTCCCTTGGGGATGATGACACCACCGACGTCCACGGTCTTCTTGCAGATTCTATCGATTCGAGCAGCAGGTGGATACAGACGCAGCGTCTCGTTTATCACACAGTCCAGATACTCCATCTGCATCAGGGCTTCATACTGGACTTCAGCCTGGACAGAGACAAGGATAGTTTTCACAACTCAACTCAAACAAATATGGCACTCCAGGGCATGGTGATGGGGCTGGCCAAAGCATTACAACAAGGCACTTTCGAAGGATAAAACAAGAACTACGTTTGGCAGATTAAAAAATGTAGCAAAGGCTATACTGGCCTTGCTGCAAATTTACATCTGAAATCAGCTTACAACAAAAACAGCAGTTTTCCTGTTCTTCTATGGTTCCTTGTTGGCAGAATGAGTTGCCTAGTTTTCTGCATTCTTGTGACAGTTTTAGGATTTCCAAGAAGTGTTTAAAAACTAATTTGTTCACCTTACACTTAATTGATTAATTCTCTTACAGAGTCATGGTTCATTGTACACATGGAAACAAATGCAAAGTAACGTCCATGACTATTAAAAAAGTTTCCACTGCACAATCCATAAAATAATTAGGTAACACTACTTGACAGTATCGACATAAGAGTGACATGACACTGTCATGAACACATGGCACTGTCATGACACATGAACCCTAATCCTAACCCTAATTTATGACAAAAATCGAATGTCAGTTAATAACAGAAGCTTTGTCATAAATGTTTATGACTTGTTTATGACACGTTCATGACAGTGTCATTTCACTCTTATGTCGATACTGTCAAGTAAAGTGTAACCAATAATTATTTTATTACACTACATTGGTAAATGGACTGCATTCATATAGCGCTTTTTTCGACTTCTCCGAGCACCCGAAGCACTTTACAACGTCATGCCTCACATTCATCCATTCACACACCGATGGCCGAGGCTGCCATGCATGGCGCCCACCTGCTCATCGGGAGCACTGGGCTCAAGGACACTTCGACAGGGTCAGGAGTTGCGCTCGAACCGGCAACCTTCCAGTTGTTGGACGACTCCTCTACCTCCTGAGCCATTGCCTCTAGTGAGAGAAAATGTTCACACTGACCGTGTCTGGGAAGACTTCATCAATCTCATCATGGAGCTGCTTCAGGGCGTCTGGGTTTGTGGCCAAATTGTAGAACAGAAAGTCCAGGGTTGTACTGCTGGTTTCATAGCCAGCAAGGATGAAGAGCATCGACTGAGACAAAATTTCATGATCATTCAGTCCTGCATGAAGGATATAAATAGAGGATAGTGTATAAAGGTACTGTGCATTTTTGTTTTCAATATACCTGCCATACTAATTGTCTTTTCATACATGTTGGGTTTTTCAAGAGATGTTGACAGTTACATAGCGGACCTGTACTTGTAACAAATCGTGACTTGGATGACATCACCTCTGACAGCTGTCCTGTCCTTAACTCAAACATGAAATTTAAACACAGAGGTTATGTTACCTTTGTAACTTTCACCTCCTATACCATTGTCATCTTTCTTTGGAGTCTGAGAGTCTATCATCAGTTGTAAGAAGTCCACTCGTTTCTGAAACCAACAAAACATAGGTTATTCTTTTTCATCCATTCATTCATTCATTCAATCTTTATTTATTCTCGGAGGTTCTTTGAGGGTAGTCCTCATTTTCAGTGAAGCCGAGATTACACAGTAACAATGGAATAACAAAGAGATATAGTATAATAAATTGTGGAAAATAAAACAAAATAAAACAAATAATAAGATAACCTCCATAACATTATAAAGGAGGTACGGAAAATAAAAATTCAGAAAATATTAATAATAAAATAATAAAATAACATTTACATAAAACAGGTACAATTTGACATAGGAAGGTTTGTGATTACAGATCTGAATTGATTATAGGTAGTAGAGAATTAATTTTTATGTTATCCTATAAGGCAATACTGGCCTTAATGCCGATTGACATCTGTAATGAGCTGTGAGATCAGCAACAAAAGTTACATATTGCACAGTTAGGTAAAGTTAACATTCTAAACATGAAATCAGATAGAGAACTACTGAATAGGCTTCATGGTCAAATATTTTTTTAACCACTGAGGTCTGGTTATGTAAGAGTGACTAATGGAAATGAGCTTCAGTCATTAGTGTCACCCTATCAGGACTTAATCTCACCAACCGTGTCAGAGTTGCCCTGCTTCTCAGATCTGATGTTTTTCATGACGGCAAAAAAGAAGTCTGTCACAGATGGGGGGACAAAAGTGAAGCCCATTTTCTCCAGAATGGGTGCCATAAAGGGAAAGAAACCTGAAAATAAATGTAGTTATATACAGTGCCTATAAAAAGTATTCACCACCCTTTCCCCTTTTATTGTTTTAATAAATGGAATCTTTGTCAATTTAATTTGCCTTTTTTTTTACAATAATTTACAAAAATCTCCTCTTTAATGTCGAAGTGACAGCAAATTTCTACAAAGCAATGTTAATTAATTTAACATACATAATGCAAAATAAGTGATTGCATAAATATTCACTCACCTTAAAGTGACTGGCCTAAATCAACAGCGGTCCAGCTAATTGATGCTAATAATCTCACTATTAGTGAAATGAAGATTGCCTGAGTGCAGTGAATGTGTAGTAATATAAAGACACTTGCATCTGGAAGGTCCAGTCACTGGTCAATCAGTATTCCAAGCTATAATTCCACCATGAAGACAAACGAACACTCCAAACAATTAAAAAAAGTTATTGAAAAGCATGAGGAGTTGGATAAAAAAAAAAAAAAATTCAAGTGACTGAACTTCCCCATGGAGTTCAGTGAAATCCATCATTAAGGATTGTAAGGAATATGGCAAATGTGCAGATCGGCTTAGAGCAGGCCGTCACCACAAACTGTTATAACTGTTAAGAATAATGCTGAGGGAGGCCAGCAAGGCACCTATGACAACTCTGAAGAACTTAAAAGCTTCAGCAGCTGAGATGTGAGAAACTATGCATACAACAACTTTTGCCCGAGTTCTTCACGAGTGCTCTATGGCTGAGTGGCAAAGCTCTTATTAAATCTCAATTAAAATTCACCCAAAGGCATGTGGGAGATTCCAAGGTCAAATTTGCATAAAGAAGAAGGTTCGTTGGTCTGATGAGACCAAAAGTGAGCTTTTTGGCCATCAGACTAGATGCTATTTTTGGGCGGACACTGCACATCACCAAATCCCTAATTTAAGGCATGGTGGTGGTAGCATCATGCTGTGAGGATACTTCTCAACAGCAGGCCCTGGAAGGCTTGTAAAGGTAAAAGGCTGAAAAGGGCTGATCACACCTGACCCCTTTCCAACCTGACAGAGCTTAAGCAGTTTTGCAAAGAAAAATGGAGTAAAATTGCAGTATCAAGATGTGCAAGCCTGAGACCTATCCGCGCAGGCTCCATGCTTCAACTGCGGCCAGAGGTGCATTTACTAAATGCTGACTTGAAGGGGGTGAATATTTATGCAAGTGCTTATTTTGCATTATATTTTTCAATTAATAAATATTACTTAGTTTAAATCTGATTTCACTTTGACATTAACAAGGGGATTTTTGTAAATTATTGTAAAAAAGGGCAAATTAAATTGATCAAGATTCCATTTATAAAAGCAGCAAAAGTGGAAATATTCAAGGGGGGGTGAATATTTTTTAGGCACTGTATGAAAATAAATAATTGCATTTGATCAGAGCGGCAGGACAAATATGAAGACCAGTAAATGTACACAGAAACTGCAAAGTGTTTTGATGTGGAAACTAGCATTTCAAAGTCATTTCTATGGACTCACATATTTGTTTTATTATTATTATTATTATTATTATTGGAAACTACACTCTTTTTCACACACTTTTTTTCATATGCTCATCCCTTGTGTACTCATACTTCTTTTTTGCATTCCAAAGTCATGGCACTGCATTTGTGAGTCTGGACATTACCTGCAATCAGGAAGTGTGGAGAGTCTGGACATTACCTGCAATCAGGAAGTGCGGGCTCAGGAAGTCGATCTTGACCATTTTCTTGATGTAGAAGACAAAGGGGTCTTTAGGGTTACTGAGGGAGTCGATGTCCACACTGAAAGCTGCGCTGGTGACCACGTCCATGCTGTAAGCGCCAAAGTACCTGGATGTACAGTGAAAACGTACAGAATTACTGAAGTCATCTCAACCCAGCCCAGCCCCACCTGTCACTCACTCTGTCTCAGATGGCGTTCTTCCATCAGCACACCTCAATGCAGAGCCCTGCGTGCACTCCGGCTTACTTGTGAGTAAATTGCAACAGAATAGTTCGTCTCAAATCGAACACGAACTCCATGCACTTAACGGAAATGACGATCCCAGCCCACCAGTGCTCATCCCAGCCCACCAGTCATCCCAAGTGCTCATCCCAGCCCATCCCATCCCACCAGTCATCCCATCCCATCCCATCATGGTATTATATAGATCTGACAAGATTATGCAGTGGTGGTGGTATTTCTTGAATTTCCCCTGGGGATCAATAAAGTATCTATCTATCTATCTATCTATCTATCTATCTATCTATATCCTTAGATATGAAATGGACCCCTCAAAATACATATTGGTATATTTTTCTGCTACAAGCTAAACAGTATTTCATAAATAATGAGGGCTTCCAACAGAATCTTCGCCTGATAATAATCTGGAAGATTTTATTTTGTATTCTAGGACTCTGTTTTCCACCCTGATAGTTCACAGAAGCGCTCACTCTTTAGTGTCTGATGGTCTACCCAGGTCTGCATCCTTCTTCATGCTGTTCACCAGGGTGTGTGAGTGTTTTTTCATGATCCCAAACATCTGATGCAGGATGACATAGAGAATTAGAGATATAGAGAAGACATGTCGCATCTTGTGATAACGTTTGTACAGTATAAAGATTCATTGTATATAACCATCAAACCATGTAATTTGACCAGACTTGAGAGAAAATGTCATAGTAATGAACACATGTATGGATGTTATAAAATATAACATTTCTGTCACTGCAATGTCTACACATTCCATTATTTTTTAGAGAAGGGAGGGAGAGCGAGCGAGAGAGAGAGAGAGAGAGAGAGAGAGAGGAGAGAGATACACACCTCTTTCAGACGGCCACTGGTGAAAGATGGAGACAGTACACTACGGATCCTTCTCCAGTCTTCATCTTTAGCAGTAAACACGGAATCGTGCAGCTCCCCGTCAAGGCCGAAAGTCTGTAATTCAAAGCCCGGTTAAATGCACATGCAGTGGCACCTTGATTAATCCATCAGATTGCACAATCATCTAAATCAGGGGTAGGTTATGAATTCTCTCTAAAATTATCAAATATTTCTAATCATTTTATAGTCGTTAAGCTTCAAGCTGTCCCAACACCTTAAGTTAGTGAAAATATTATACTGCACAATGCAACATGCAGAGTATGGCAAATGTTCCATATGCCTGAGGCTAAGATACAGATGTTTAAACAAATTTATTTTAAATGGTTCCAATATATTTGCGGCCCCAGACAGATTTATTTTTTATTTCTGGTAAAAAAAAATGTCTCTTTTAGGAGAAAAGGTCGCCAACCCCTGATCTCAATCTTCAACACTAGGATTAACGTCAATAATTGAGCTGTACATATCACTGAAGATTGATCTTCCTAGCAAGTCTGAATATTGGGCGAGATACTACTTCTTTTTACTTCCTTAGATACTAGGCCTACTTTATTTTAAATATCAAACACCACCTGGCACTATCTGAAAAGCTATAGAAACTAAGGATAGCACAACAGCGTCTTCTGGCATTTGGCATTATAACTGCAAAAAAAAAAAACTGATCTTACTTTTTTGGAAAAGGAAACAGGTGCCCTCCTTAAGGGGGGGGGGGGGGGGGGGGAGTAGGCTCTCATTTCTATGTTTATTTTTTATTTTTATTTATTTATTTTTCTTTTGGGGATGGGGGGTATAATTTGTATGATGTCCGTCTCTGTTTTTTGTTGATTAGATTACTCTTAAAGAAACATATGACATGTTTCCAAACTAACATATTTGAAATGAATACCTATTTCTAAACCTTGCCTACTTAGATACTAGACTACCACTTATTTTAAGTATGAAATACCACCTGGTACTGATAGAGCATGTGATACATTGATCATAGTTCTTTGTGTCGTCACACACTTGACAAACCGGCAAAATTGTCAATATACACAAAGACAAGTGTACCCGTCTGTTGGTGAAATACGAGTAGCACTCCTTGACCAGGACAGTTTTGATCAAATCTGTGTCCATGATGCAAAGAATAGGCTGCCGACCCTCAAAAATTCTAGAGAGGAGATAAGAAAATAGCACAGCCCAAAAGCTATAAAAGAAATTTTCTTTAATTTCAGTAAATTGTTAATGGTATAAATCTGATTACATCAGGGGTCGTCAACTGATTGTGGTCTATTTCAATCCTTAACGTCACCTTGGCTTTTCTCAAATGTATGGGCCTACTGTATATTTCAATGAATTTGATTATTCATAAAAAACAATAATGGAAATCTATCTAAAGAAAAAGAAAAAAAAAACAGTGCACATATTATCAGTGAATATATGGTCAGGGAACAACTGTATTGCCTTCTTCAACCACTAGATGGTAGCAGACGACAGGTGGCAAGAAACCCCTGGATTACAAAAAGTAGCTCTGACCAGGCTTTGTTGCCCAGTTTTTCATTAGAGGTTTTTTTTTAAGACTATTCAGTCGGTTAAGGTAATTTTGAATAATAGCTTTCTTACCCCCACATCCTTCCGTACGCCCGGAAACACTCTAAGTCAAAATAGTGGAAACCCTAAAGGAAAAAAAAAAACACCAATGAAGAAATGTGTGGGTGTATTTACATGCACAAACAAAGTGGACGCTGGTGGCCTACATGTTGCCCTTTTTGGCCAGCTTGGCCCTCGGTTTGTTTGTTTGCTTGTTTCCCGTTGTTGATTGGCAGGTGCACCAGGAAGCAGAGCTTAGTCATGGCTAATGAGTTGTACCAGTGTGCAGTGTCTTGTACATTATAAAGGCTGCTCTCTCTTTTTCAAGAAGGACCATTATTTCTTAGGCTTTTGGATTCACACAACAAAGCACAACACAACACAACACAACAACCACTCGCTGACAGCATTCCTGCATTACTGATAATTGACTGTGACCAACAGCAACCTTATACTCTCTTTTGTGTTTCAGTTGATTAGTTTACATTTTAACCATAACCTCCCTCTTTCGCTGCATACTTGGCAGAAGGTTCCAACATCACACATACAGTGCCATGACTATAAAATCTAAACTGGACATAGGGTGTGGTAATAAATGTAGAGGAATGAAGAGGTTAAAACACAAACTGACCTTTCTGTAGTTGAGCATATTTCCAAAAAATAGCACAGGTTTTGGACCAGGGATTCCCAATTTCTTGAAAACTCCATAAGGCCAGTATCCATACCTATATAAATGGCATTGTATCACTTCTTGCTAGAGCTATTTCTCAATAAATAATAATAAAAAAACCATTAGTATTTAACATGTCATTGCTCAGCGGTTAGATAAAGTTAGTTCAACTTACACCAAGAACAGTCCCAGGAACAGCAGGAGTAGCGTCCATGTCTGCGTTGATAAAAAGGACAGGTAGCTCAACATGGTAAGTGCTTCGACAGCAAGCTCTCCAAGATCATAGCACTTCTTGCTTGCTAACTGTTACAATTTAATAGTACTTTAAAACTCAGTGCCCCCCCCCCCAGATCAATCATTTATAAATGGCATGATAACTTTTACCTCCATTATCTACAGACAGCTAGTGTGGTTACTCATACGCACACTCTCTCGCGCACGTGCGCGCACACACACACACACACACACACACACGTGTCTAGGGACATTTGTAAATAATAGCTGGCCTGGCCCCTTCTCACTGATAAAAATCCATATTCAGTCAAACGGAAAACAAAGTAGTTTGGACCAGGCCATGCACTGCACTGGCCAATCAACAACAAAGGGCACTCCTGCTCCAACACCACCTCCAGAGAGGGTTGGGTCATTTTGATTGATCCTGGTGAAAGGTGATTGATGTTTGAGCTCAATGTTCAACGACCGTACCTTTAAACCATTCAGTCATAGACCTCACCTTTTAACCAAAGACAGTAACAACAGACAAGCAGAAATAAGTGAACATACATAAAATCTGCTGGGGGGAAGTATATATATAGAGATTGTTAGAATACATTTCTGACAAGAAATCACTCTCATAGAAACAGATACACTGAGAACAGAGCCATACAAATCACAGGTTAGTAAGTAAGAAGTTAAGTTTATATTCAAATACAGCTCATACTGCTACAAGTGTAACAACAACACGTGTCTTGTTGATGCCAAGATGTCTACTGAGGTGAGCCTGGTGTAGGGCAAGAGGACAGGTTGCCAGGCTACTGATAACTGGTGAGCTTGAGTTCTCTAAACAGTGTCTGCCAAGATAAGTGCATTTACAACTCCAGCTTCTTAGAACCATCATGTTCAGTACTAAGTCTTGCATGGCAACATATGTTACATGCACATCTCATAATGCACTTTAGCATGCAATGTAGGCCATCAACCACACAGTGTTCTTTTGAAAAAGGTGTGTCATTTATGTAAGTGTTTATGCAAGTAGGCCTAAGCCCAGATAGCAAAAGGCTGGCGGACCACTGTCGGTCCATTGGGGGCATAGCTGGTGGTCTCATCGGTCAAATTGCCCAATATTTTGCCACTATTGGTCTGAAATCTTTTTTTTCTCTTTTTCTCATTTGTTCAGTTATACTCCATATATAATTTTATTATTTTTTCATAATATTCAGTTGTAGGCAGGGGATACAGTTGATGGGAGTCATAGTTGATTGCAACTGACCGTTGGAATGGATGAAGTTAACTAAAGGCTCTCTTATACAGGTATGTTTTCGGGTCTTTTTAAAAAATATAGTTGTCACCTATCAACTATGACTGTTTCCTCTGCCCACAATTGTTTCAAAACACTTCACTACAATATTTCCCAATACAATAATTTAACCATTTTAACTCAACTATTTAATTACACTGTGGGTGTCCCGCAGGCGGGAAAAATTGCAGTGACCCCCACCTCCACCCAACATTCTAAATCAATTGTATGCACCATATTGCTATGTAGCATAGTAATATACACCATTTAAAAGCTTGAACTCTTGGGAATCCATATATGACAACATTTTTCATGTACAATCTGTATAGTGCTTTACATTGTCAGGTTAATCTTACTATGTCTCAATTAAATTTGATCAAAAATGCAGAAATTGAACATTCATGTTGTTTTATCCAATATTAGTTGTGCAGACGTATAGTCCATCTTATACACACCCATTGAACCAACAAAGAAAATACAAAAATAGAGACTTTTGTGTAATCATTCCATATTTTGTGTAGTCATTCTATATCAGAACCCCTGATGTACATTCCAAATAATCTACAAGAAACCTCAAAGTGTTACTTTTCATTTGAGACCAGGACTATGCATCTACACCAAGAGGTTGCCACACAGTAAGCATTTTATTGTCAGTATGCATTTTGGGTAGCCAAAAGTCCTATGGGGAGTTTCCATAGGGCATTTTACAAAACGCACGAGCATATCTTGGCAATAATGGTCTAAAGTTCTCATATTTCATTCTATATGATCTACTTTGAGATACTGATTCACAAGACCTGGTAGTGGCCCTTAGTTGTGTTTCCAAGACAAAATAAATGACCAAGAGGGCAGAATGTGGTCATTTCCAGAGATGTACAAAACCGCCTAAAAAGAAACTATCATTCTACACTTTGCAACTCTCTGACAATTCATCACACAGTCAATCTATTGGTAACAAAATAATCTACTAAGCCTCTGCTTTCAAAAGAGGTCAAGCACTTGAATATAAGTCAAAGTATGTAAAACCGGGCCATTGTTAGTAGGCAGTGTGCAATTTTGAGCAAAAACTCAAAATAGGGGGGTTAAGTGTAAAGATTTTTAATATCTCAAAAAGTATATATTTACAAAAATGAATAAGAAATTGCTCAAGTGTCCTTTTCAAGACCTACATTACAAAGTTTGAACGAAGTGTCTACGTTAAACGGTTGAAGCTGAATTAGACGCAGAAATTTTGGTTAGGAGAATAAGAAGAAGAAGAAGAAGACTTCAGATAACAAAGTAATAATAAAAAGAAGAAGAAGACTTCGGATAACAGAACAGTGCATTTTCATGCACTGTAATTAAATCAATATTTTCTGTATGTGTGGATCATATACTGGGATTCAGCGTTTGTGGACACTCAGCCTTGGGGAGTCAGTTGTGCTCCAGCTGACCGATGAGACAGTTGCAACTTGATGGGTCTCTTGGGTCCCAAAAAGCCTGTGATGCCCAACTCCATTGGTATCTAACGGGGAAGATTGGGAGAAATCATTTATTTGTTATTTCAGATTGATGCCCTCATTCAGAGACCCGCCATGGAGAGACTCCATGCCCACTGTTACAGGCTATAAACCATTTTGTTGCTAATGCAAACAACGGCCAAGTTCAAAACTCCTTCAATTAATGTAATTATGGACCCAAACAAAAGTTTAAACCATGAATAGATGATGATAGGTTGTTTCAACTCCGGATCTTTCCTTTACAGTAAGTAACTTCAGGTGGAATTACCATTGGCAACACAAGATGTTCTGGGGACAAGGGAATGACCAGATGTCTGTACATGGTTAAGAAGACAGGTGTGTGTACAGAGGCAGGTGTTCCTCTCTCACCTCGGTCTCGGCACAGGTGCTGATGGTGAATCTCTGCAGCAGCTCCACGATGGCCAACTTCATGCTGATGAGAGCGAAGCGCATCCCGATGCAGTTCCTGGGGCCGAGTCCGAACGGCATGTAGGTGTACTGGTCAATGCTCTCCTTGTTCTCCTTACTGAACCTGCATGAGGGAGAGACATGAGACAGTGGCAAAATACATGTGAAGAAAAAACAAATATTGGGAAAACATTTTCCAAAATGCAGGTTTTCCCCAGATACTGTTAAAAGTTTAAGTGAACTGAAAATATTAATTAAGAATTCTATTACCCTCTATAATCTCTTTTTAGACAAGTCAATTCAATAATTGAGCTCTCTCTCTCCCTCACCTCTCTGGGTTGAAGGTCTCGGGGTCGGTCCAGATTTCCGGGTCTCTGTGAAGAGCGTAGGTGGGCACCATGACAATGGCACCCTTAGGGATGATGACACCGCCGACGTCCACGGTCTTCTTGCAGACTCTATCAATTCGAGGAACAGGTGGGTACAGACGCAACGACTCATTTATCACACAGTCCAGATACTCCATCTGCATCAGGGCTTCATACTGGACTTCAGCCTGGACAGAGATGGGAGCGGTTCTCACAATCCGACCAAAACGTTTGTCATATTCCACACACACACATACACACACAGACACACAAATACACACACACAAATACTATGTAACCAGGGCTAAACCCCAGAACACAAGGTGTCAGCAGTTTGAAGGAGGATAGAGACCTGCAGACTATTGTGGAAGCTCCCAGGCAACTTTATTATAGCAACGTTTCGACACGTGAGGGTCTTCTTCAGACTTCAGGCTCTTCAAACAAGTGTGCACAAGCAACAGTAAAAGAAAGCACAGGTAGGCTTATCTGATCATCAGCTGGTTCAACAATTGGAAGATCGAACCACCTTGCTAACCCAATTCCCATCTGACACACATCTAAACTACATACAAACCAATTGACACACATTTAGATAGAAAACTAGGTCCTACCCACAAACATAGTCCCAACAGAAAACAACACATCAAAAACACATACAATCACCCCCCACAGACATATAAACAAACAAACAAAAGCAGACTGAAAACAACACAAAAAAAAACTAAATTATTTCAATAGAGGAAAAAGGGATGACGTTCAGGTCAGACAGAACTACAAAAAAGGCTTAAAGGTCAAAGTCTAAGTTAAGAACCCTAGGTGATAATGTGTTAAGAATAAAAATGTAATATGCTTCTCTTTTTAAAAGAATGTTATTGATATCACCTGTTCAGTGCCAAAGTGGGTTATGACTGAATGTGTTGAAATGTAAAGCTTTTGATCATTAGTGCGAATACTGCTCCTGTGCTCTGAAATTCTTGTTTTTAAACACCATGTGGTTTTTCCTATATATGCTAAGCCACAGGGACACTTGAGCATATAAATAACATTTCTGGTGGTTCAAGAAATAGTGCCTTTTCTGTCAATTTCTTTTGCCAGAATGTGGATGGGTGAAAAAATTACAAAAATGTCTACTGTTTTTTTTTATTTAGGTGGTCCGTGATTTTTTTTTTGTTATTGGTTAAGTGGTTCTTGGTCTGAAAAAAAAAAGAAACGCTGTTATACACTGAACATTTTCTCACCCATTAATTTCTAATAGCCAGTCATTTTTGACTGGGAATACACATGGGTGTTCTTAAGTTAAATAAAACACTCAAATTGTTATGAAAATGATCAAATTTTGTTTTGTGTGTTAAGATGCCCTGTGTTGAAGAAGCCCTATGCAGGTCTGGTTATTCCTTCGCTGTTTTATTACGCACCTGTGATACCCACCCCGCATACACAGGTAATTGTAATTAGTTGTGATCCTGACCTGACCACAACTACATCAACTGAAATGCAAAATAACCCCTATTAAGCCTAGTAACCTGTTTTCAATCAATTACAAATGATTCCACCATTGTGAAATATTTTAAAATGGTATAGAAATATAATATCTCCCAGGCCCATAAACAGAAAGGTGACCTTGTCTGGGAAGACTTCATCAATCTCATCGTGGAGCTTCTTCAGG
The DNA here is from genome assembly GCF_018492685.1 of Alosa sapidissima. NCBI lineage: Eukaryota > Metazoa > Chordata > Actinopteri > Clupeiformes > Clupeidae > Alosa > Alosa sapidissima. The sequence continues at coordinate 13,886,529 of NC_055965.1, forward strand.
GTATCTGGGTTTGTGGCCAAATTGTAGAACAGGAAATTCATAGTGGAACTGCTGGTCTCGTAGGCGCCAAAGATAAAGATCATCGCTTGAGACAGAATCTCGTGATCACTCAGTCCTAGATGAAAGACATACAGCAGATTGTAGTGAGCTGAGTAACAGCTGTGCACCCATATGCAACAGTTTTATTTAATAAATAAGATCAAACTGACAACCTTTTTATTTATTTATTTGGTTGATAGGGACAACGCTCATAAATTGACTGACAGGATGCTATAAATAATAAGGAGTTAGCTGTGTGTGTTAAGTTTAATCCGTTGTTCAATCGCCGGTTCAAATTTTTGCAAGTTACACATTTTAGACCTGCTCAAAGGTTCTTGAAAATAAATTAACTGTAAGCACTTGGATAACAGAGATTAAACATGTCTGTAGTCATAGAAGATGTGGGGAGTATTTTTTTTATTTCTTTTACATTTAGGGAAGTGCCTTTGGACAAACTGTATTCTCTTATAGAGCATCTCAAACCTAGCCTAGAAATCTAGACGCACCCTAGCGGCAGCAAATTTAATTTAACTAGAGTTTAATAACACATGTATATACTCGAAAACTTAACTACAGGTTAATAACACATGTATACCGAGTTTGTCCGTTCTCTGGGATACGTATTCATGCTAATGCTAAAACAGTCACGTGACAGTTCAGCTCGCGTTGCTCCAGTGCAACGTCGTGCAACTGAATTGTCCTTTAAGCTTTTTTTAAGTTGGCAAAAGTTTGAACTAGCCAACTAGCTCCGCTGGTGGGAAAACGCATGGGACTCATGAGTTGTAGCGCTATCCTATTGCGTGCAGAGGGAATTTGAAAGACAACCGATTATCCCGCCCCTCGGACTGAGCACTGCGAATGGTGAGTCCCCATACCCTACATTTTAATGTCGTCAGGCTCTCAAACCTAGCCTGGCGGGCCATCCTATATCATTGAAATGTATAGTCTGGAATCGACCCATTCACCTCGCTTAATCCAAGGGGCGGGCAGAGAATTGTCTTTCAAACTGCCTAGGCATGCAATAGGCCAGCGCTACGACCATATCCGTATCCGGTCGGCAAAACGGCAAATACATCCTTCTTCGAAAGGAATGACTTAAGTGCATTGTGTTGCTCAACTTTCAAAGAAAAGCACAAGTCCAACTCCTCCAAAGTTGACGCCAACGCCGATTCAAACAACCGCTCTTCGTTCGCCATAGCCACCTTCCTTGTTGTTCACCGTCGCAGGACTGTCGTCATCCTGTTAAGCTCGCCTTAAGACTCTCTAACAAAATAGAGCGCTGTGATTAGATGACGTCCACGGCGTCAGCCAATAGAAATCCCTATGGTTTGCTACTACACTTACAGGCTGAGCAAATTAATTTGCTGCCGCTAGGGTGCGTCTAGATTTCTAGGCTTAAACCTGGAATACAATACCAAGTGCAAAATGTGAACTGTCAAACCTTACCTCATTTACCGAACACCTAAAAACATGGTTACTGGAAAATCAAAACTGCTGTCATAACTGCGTGATTTGTACATTGATTGTTTGTTTGCAATTGTTTTGATGTACTGAAAGTATTATTATTTATTAGGGACCGTCAACCTGCCCAAAGGACTAAAGATGGAAATTAGCCACTGGCTATATAATCTTATACTTCTTTCATGTTTATAAGTGCTGTCTATGTGCTGACATGTCAGAAATACCTTTGTGAGCGCTATCTCCGGCTCCATTTTCTTTCTGAGGAGCCTGGGAGTCCACCATCAGTTGTAATAAGTCCACTCGATTCTGCAAACATGAGAAGATATGCAGGTTCAATGATGAACTTTACCTTCAGGAAGATGGAATAATAGAGCAGGAATGTGGATGAGTACAATAATGATGGGAGACTTGGATTTGCCCAGTGGGGGTGGGCCACATGGAATCGTCAGAGAATATGACAATGGAAAGGGACTGTGTGAAATCTGTAGTAGTAGGATGGTAGGCTTATTGTTATTGTTGTTATGGAGACTATTAGTATTCTTATTATTACTGTCTTTAATCATTTTGACTGTTGTTATTGTTGCCCATCTTATTATTCTAAATGTGTGGGGTTTTTTTGGTGGAGGGAGCTAAAAAGCATCCTGTTGGCTCTGGCATATGAGCACACACACATTTGATTTCTTTATTTGAATCCGCCAATAGAAGTTCGTACAGAAAGGATTCAAATATTCTCAGAGATGACACAGCTTTGACATTCAAGGGTCCATAAAGCATCGCTTATGCCGCACAGCAAGGCTGCCCATCACAGCTGATATGGAGCAGAAATTTGCCAGCTGTAAAGACTTTCCTTTTGATAGCCCTGCCAGTCTTAGTCCACTGACACTCATGTCCTAGGCTGCCAAATATCAATGCCACAAACTTACATGCATAGTCTAGGTCACTAATCTTTGCAAGGAGGGGTTGGTATTTAGTCATTTTTACAAAAAAGGCTATGTCCATATACAGATCATAAACACAACCTATTTCAAGGATTAGCACCTCCTTTATATCTGTATCTATGAACACAACATCAGGGGTGTTAGGGATGTTACAAAACACATCATCGGAGCTGCTGAACCCATATGGTATTAGGCGTGAGTGTTTGTACATATTTTATCAAGGCATATTTTTTGGAAAAATGTCTTGAACAGAACTGGCAATGAGATCAACAATACGGTCATGACGTGCTGTGTATAGTCCTTTGTACATATTACAACCATTTACTATATGAGCAACTGATTCAAGGTGATCAGAGTTTGAATGCATTATACAGTGTGGAAAGTGATTTTCAGGGTACCATAATGCTAGGTTGTATCTGGTTGGTAGCACCTGTAGTCTGGCCTTAACAGTGAAAAAAGGAATGTCCTACCCTATTGCAGTATTTCTGTACATAGAATGAGAAGTGGTCAGCAAAGTAAAGACATGCCAACTTTCCCTGCATTCTTAGTCCAGTCCAGAGTTGTTTTGTGTCCATCTGTTTTATGTTCAGTAAGAATCTGCTTGCTGTTGTGCTCTGTAGTGTGTGTTGTGTCTCATTGTGACGGACCGTAGCCTTCACAGTAACAGATGGGTTTGTGACCACTGCGTCAGATACCTCTGGTGCAGTGTGTGAGTTGCTTTGTGTCCACTGTAATTTAACTGCCATTCTGTTGCAGAGGTCATTTAGGTCCGGCCAGTCTGAGCGAACTTGAAACCTGCGGCTCAGTATGGTATGTTCAGTTTATCATTGCTTTTCCTCCTGAAGCCTAGGAAGCTGTCTTGGTTGCCTGTGGACAGAGGGACCTTTCTCTTCCTGAGGTCCAATAGGTGGGAAGCTCTGGCTAGCTCTCTGGCTAGCAGCATTGTCGTTGTTGAGCATGCTGATGTGGTGTGTTAGTCTTGTGGTGGAATAAGTCTATTCCACATTTGGGACCCCCAGATGTGAGGAAGATTACGGTATGTCCCTGGTGGAATGAGAGTTCAGTCCTAGCCATTTCCTGACGGCCTCAAATGTTTTATTATTTATGTCCCGTAGGACATTTTGTGGGACATGAATATTTGCAAAGAGGTGTCATATCTTTGCCATGGCACACACCCACAAACATGTGCTACAGCTACACAGGCTACCAGGATCCATTCTTTATTGACACACACACACACGCACACACACACACACACAAATAATCCATGTGCTACAGCTACAGACTACCAGGATCCATTCTTTATTGACACACACACACACGCACACACACACACACACAAATAATCCATGTGCTACAGCTACAGACTACCAGGATCCATTTATTACTGACCTGGTGAGAGTTGGCTTCCCTCTGAGACTTAATGGTCTGCAGTGCAGCATAGAAGTAGTCCGTCACAGACGCGGGGAAGAAGGAAATATTAATTTTCTCTAAGATGGGCGCCATGAAGGGGAAGAAAGCTGAAGGTAGTTTGAAGCAGAGAGACAGAGAAGGGGGCAAAATTAAGTCTACATGAAGAAAATCGGTTTTAAAATATAATTTCATTATGTATGGACCCTTTCAAGAGAGTTCCATTATCAGCATCATAGTTGGGCCCACAAGACTTCCTTTTTAACATTCCATATGTTATCTTAATGCAGAGGAAGTAGATTGGGGCCCAAATATTGTTTTTGTTTACCTTGTTGAAAGGGTCCATAAACTCACTTAACAGTCATATTCCTTTTCACATATACACACTTGTCATCCATTTGCATGCTACTAACACTGTATGTGGCACTACATTACCAATAATCAGCATGACTGGAAACAAATGGTCAAACTTCAACATTTTCTTGATGTTGGTGACAAAGGGGTCTTTGGGGTTGTTGAGGGAGTCGATGTCCACGCTGAAAGCAGTGCTGGTCACCACGTCCATGCTGTAAGCGCCAAAGTACCTGGAAACAGAAGAGGCTTTGCTCTCATACTCTTCTCTCTCCTCCATCTCCTCCTAATTTGTCTTTCTCTATGTGTTTCTTTTTCCATCATTTCCTCCATGTCTCTTTCTCGCTCACCAGTCCTTCTCCTCTGGAACTATATATTATATACCGGTAGATCTGACAAAACTATGCAGTGGTGGTGGTATATAGTTAGATATTTGCAGTGGTGGTGGTATATCCTTAAATATGAAATAGACCCCTCAAAATACATATTGGTATAGTCTGTTACAAGCTAAATGGTATTTCATAAATAATGTGAGGACTTCCAACAGAATCTTCGCCTGATAATAATCTGGAAGATTTTGTTTTGTATTCTGGGACTATGTTTTCCACCCTGATAGTTCACAGAAGCGCTCACTCTTTAGTGTCAGATGGCCTGCCCAGGTCTGCATCCTTCTTCATGCTGTTCACCAGGTTGTGTGAGTGGGTCTTCATGATCCCAAACATCTGATGCAGCAAAAACAGACAGGATTTTGTTGCCTGATGCTGTATGTATGTATGTATGTATGTATGTATTTATGTGTGTGTGTGTGTGTGTGTGTGTATGTATGTATGTATGTATGTATGTATGTATGCATGCATGTATGTATGTATGTATGCATGAATGTATATGTGAATGTATTTATTCACCATCAGATTCATGTACAATGTTCATTGTACAATACATACATTGTTCTATGTAATGCTGGTCATATGAAACGCTTTTCAGTTACTGTTTATTATGTTGTGTGCTCTATAATTTCAAAACTATTTAGAGACAATTTCAGTGCAACCAAAAAAGTGTGGAAACTGCAGAACCATGGCTATTAAAAAAATGGATGAGATCATGCAGAATTTTTGTTGTTGTTTTTTTTCCACTTAGACAGCACATCAGTTACATAAATGACAACTCATTAAGTGGCATACAGATGTAAAAAGTCATCAGATGATGAGATTGCCCTCATCTTTCTATCATACATAGGCTGTCCAGGTTGCACAGGAAGACTGTGTGTGTGTGTGTGTGTGTGTGTGTGTGTGTGTGTGTGTGTGTGTGTGTGTGTGTGTGTGTGTGTGTGTGTGTGTGTGTGTGTGTGTGTGTGTGTGTGTGTGTGTCTGATAAGAAGGAGATACACACCTCCTTCAGACGGCCACTGGTGAAAAATGGAGACAGTACACTACGGATCCTTCTCCAGTCTTCATCCTCGGCTATGGACACAGCGTCATACAGCTCCCCATTGAGGCCGAAATTCTGTAACAAAGCACACTCAGATTTAGACCCACTTTATTCAATACTTGCATTAAAACTAAAATGTCCTTTGTTTACTTATTTTTGCATAAGTGCATAAGATATTGTGTGCATATGAGATGTGTTTTCAGCTGTACCCGTCTGTTGGTGAAATATGAGTAGCACTCCTTGACCAGGATACTTTTGATCAACTCTGTGTCCATGATGCAGAACATAACCTGCCGACCCTCAAAAATTCTAGAGACGGCACACAACTTTCAAAATTATATTTAATACACCTACAAGACATTGATTACACGTATTATTGTATTGTATGTACTGTATTACTGAGTTATTATGCATTGACTCTATTCCTACCCCCTGGTTTACAAAAAGAGAATTTATAAAGTTTATAAAGTTTACAAAGTAAGCATTTCACTGGAGCTGTTACTGCGAATTAGACATGTTAGAACTGGAAAAACATAACAAAAGTAGGCCACAGACCATGGTCATTTTGTTCAACTTCACATTCCATGTGAACTGAAGTCATAATTACAAGGTGACCTGACGTCCTTGAACTTTGAACTTCATAAAGCCATGTGGACGTTAATGCGATAAGACAAGAGCAGGTGTAACTGTGCTCAACAACTCTACCACTGGCCATTCATTTCTAATTGGGTCAGTCTTCAAATTAATGCCCGCTGTTTATTTTGCACATTGGTTAACTAGATTGATGTCAGGTGAAAGAAAAACACCAGTGGATCAAACTACTTGACACATTTTAATTACTATACAGTATGTCGGTTCATAAGTTATAACTTAAAACACTTTTATTATTCTTACTGGGACAGCTGGGTGTGTCTTGTGTACTGTATGATTAATGAATTCCTTACCCCCAGATCTTGCCATACTTCTGAAAACATTCCAAGTCAAAATGTTGGAATCCCTAAAGTAAGAGAACACTGGTGAACAAATGTCTCTCTCTCTCTCTCTCTCTCTCTGGAACATGCATTTGTGGGATGAGCAGCAGAGCTGAGTATGTGGGTTGTGCCCATGAAAAATTTGCCAAATCTTCTCTGCCATTGCATACCCCCAGGTGCTGCCAGGTGTTCCGCAAAACCAAGTTGCGGCATTATTTGGAGTGAGCCCTAGTACCATCTCCAAACTGAAGGCCAAATCTGTCTTCTACAGATTTGCAGTACGATATGGCCGACAATCCGGAACAGATTGCACGCAAGTCAAGTCAAGTTTATTTATATACAGTAGCACATACACAGAGGTCATTCAATGTGCTTTACATAAACAAAACCAAACAATAATAACTAGGGCTGTCAAAATAACTGATTAATTTTGATTAATTCATTTGAGAAAAATATAACTGATTAAAAAAAATGAGTGCAGATTAATCGATTCCGTATGACCTTTGACCCCGAGCCGTTTTAGACTGTAAAATGAAGGAGAGAGAACAAAATGTGCTGCCTGGATCATTGACTGGAACATTTACTTTTAAAAAACAGCCTGATGGTGTTAATAAAAATAAAGTGTTGGTTAAAATAAAGTTCTCTTTATTTTCAATGTCTGCAGCAAGGTATTTGCATATCACCGGAGTTCGTCAACTCTAAAGACGCACATCAATGCAAAAAAATAGTGTTGACATTGAGGGGAGTGTTCATTTATTTTCATTGTGTCCCCTAGGTTATATCTGTGGCCTGAAATGCCTTCTATGTAAAAAAAAAAACTTCTTCCCAAAGCACTTGTGAATTTATTTCCTCAGCATATTAGGTCATATCAGATTATTATGGCCATTATTTGAACAGTGAAAATAATAATAAAAGAGTTTTTGAACTTTAATGTCACTAATGCTGATTATTCAATGATTTGAATTTAAATATATAAAATAATTTCACAGCAAACATTATATATGTGATTAATTTAGATTAATTAATCACAGAGTATGTAATTAATCTGATTACATTTTTTAATCGATTGACAGCCCTAAAATAAAAGCATAGAAGGGCAATATAGTCAAAGAATAGTTCAGAAGGTAAAGATCATAATAAAAAGAAAACATAAAACACACAAGGTAAAATCATTGAAAAATAGAGAATGATTAAAAAGACAAAATAAAAGACACAAGGTAGAATAATTTTCAAGACAGATTCAGAAATGATAACTCGGTGCAGTTAGCAGAAAGCATCTGAGAACAGTTTGGTCTTAGGTCTAGATTTAAAACTGGCTACACTTGGGGCCTTTTTAATGTCATCCAAAAGTTGGTTCCAAAGCTGAGCCATATAGCAGCTAAAAGCTGCTTCATCATGTTTAGTTCTAACAGCAGGTTTTACTAACAGGTTTTTCCTCCGGAGACCTGAGAGGTCTGGAGGGTGTGTAATGCTGAAGCATAATCTCCGGTCTCATAGGGCTGCCAGGAGTCCTGCCATGACTGCCCTTCACAGTCAGGCCCATTTGTGCTGGTGTCGACAACACGTGCACTGGAACCTGAACATGTGGAGGAACGTTATGTATGGGATGGGATGCCATCCCACAGCAGTGTGTGACCAGCATGAGAAGGAGGTGCCAGGCTGTTGTGCCTGTGTATGGTTCTTCCACACACTACTGAGGCTCCAGTTTGTGAAATGAATAATATGTCTTGTTTCCTTAAACTGCAATCATCCAATCAACCAAACGAGTCAATGGCAGAATAAGCTGTTTGGCATTGGCAGAGAAGAGTTTTTCATGGGCGCAATCCACATACTCAGCGCTGCTGCTCAGATAGAGATAGATAGATAGATACTTTATTGATCCCCAAAGGAAAATTCACATCCCACAATTGCATGTTCATTACAAATGGGGCACCATTTGAAAGGGAACTAAACAGGCTTTCCAACAGTATAAGATTTATTGTCAAAAAGCATTGTTACCACAGAAAAATGATCTACCAAAAACAAATTTCCTTACTTTTTGTGCTAAGTTATATTAAAAAAAAATATATATATATATATATATATATATATATATATAAATAAACACATATATATATATATATATATATATATATATATATATATATATATATATATATATATATATATATATATATATATAAATAAATAAATAAATAAATAAACAAACACTTTATATATATATATATATATATATATATAGCAGGGAAAATAAGTATTGAACACCAACATTTTTTTCAGTAAGTATATTTCCAATGAGGCTATTTGCATGAAATTTTAACCAGATATTAGTATTAACTCAGATAACCCACCCGTATAAAAAAATCTAAAACATTAAAGTCCATAAGTAGAATTATGTGTAATAAAGTGGAATGACACAGGATGAGAGAGATATACATACATGTATATATTTTCCATTATTATTTTTTTTTTCTTTTCAGTTAGCCCCCATAGGGGTTCTGTAAAATTCCACACTGCCTTTTTCACTTCACAGTAGGTCTGCATCTAACCTGAGAGGTCACATTTAGGGTCAATACAGAAACCAGACCAACCTTTGCGTAGTTGAGCATATTCCCAAAAAACAGCACTGGTTTTGGACCAGGGACTCCCAACTTCTTGAAGATTCCATAAGGCCAGTATCCATACCTATGACAAAAACACATCACCACTTCTTTCCCAGTTTGTTCTAATGTTGGATAGCTTTTGGGGTTGCATTTCTATGATCAATACAAAGATCTTAAAGCGTAACTCTTGCCACAATGCATCCTAGGGTCTTTTTGTGAAAGTACCGAGTCAAAAAGTACAATTACGTCTGAGGCGCCACTTTTAAAGGGACACCAGGCAACGTTTTCGTGTTAATTAATCATCTTCGTAAGTCGGTATATGGTTAAATGACTCATTACGGGGCGAATGAAGGCTCTCTCGCCCGCCCCTACTGCCTGTAGGAAGAATATCCCACTTGCAAGTTCGGTGTATCCTACCCGCCGACCGAAGCAGGATCAGTTTACAGCACAGAGGAAGGCTAACGAAACGCTAGAGATTGTTGCAAACGTGTGTATAATGGCAGAGCCAGTGAAGAAGCAGCGAAAACCCTTGACGGAAGACTCAAAGAAAAGGAAATGAGCTTCAGACGGAGCGAGGGGGAGTTTCGTAGAGAAAAAGCATCAGGCTTGCCTGGTGTCCCTTTAAGCTTGTCCGTGTTGTCGTTTTCGAGTCAAATGGCCTTTTGAATGGTATAATAGTAGGGGCACTGCCATTTTGATGTAGGATCGTTAAAATCGCTATTTTTAAAACACTAAGAAGGCTCGACACAACATGAAACTTTGATAGAAGTATCATCAGTGTCTCTACACATGAACTCGAGCATTGAGAACATTGTTTGTATACACAGAGTTTACTAAAAGAAAGTTTTTTTTTTTTAAACATTTTCAGATCGGTATTTTAACTTGTACTTGAGTAATATTTCATCAACGTATTGGTACTTTTACTTGAGTACATTATTTTAGTACTTTTTCCACCTCTAGTAATTGCATAGTCAACTACACTAGACCCAAGAGCTGAGCAGCATGTGAACCAACCTAATGAGTCCCATTTCATCCACCATTCAGGAAATACAGGCCTAGGCCTCAACAAAGATGCACTAACTCCTTACCATATTTGTTGGTGACAGAGTAGGGGTTGTCTTGGGTTTGCTGTGATTTCCTAGTTCGGTGATGAAATAAATGCTTTCTTTTGCACTTACTTTGAACTATTTCATTTCATCGGTTCTGGCTTTGAAATCACCACAGAGCAGCACATTCCTCTGAGCCTGAAAATGGCTGCATTCTGTTGTCAGTTTGCTAAAAAAAAAAAAAAAAAAAAAAAAAAAAAACTCATCTTCACAGTATGGTGACTCTGTGGGTGGGGTGTAGATTGTACAAATGTACAGGTCACCTTCTTGACTTGACCCATTATTTAACCTTAACGATACGTGAGCGAGATCTCTTTTTACAATGGATAAAAAGGTGATAAGTATTCCCTAAACCAAATTATAACACCCTCTGAATCTGTCAAGTGTTTGATGTTTTTTTTTTTTTTTTAAGGATGGTAGAATAATTTTGTTTGTAGTCTGAGGGACAGTGTGTATCTATATCTGTTTTACACCAAGTTTCCAAAAGAAAAACAATATCACAGGTTTTGATGTTAAGCAAAAAGTCAGGATTAAGACTCTTTTCTCCAAATGCTAATGAATAAAGCCCTTGAATGTGCCAGGAGCTTATGGAAAAAGATTTAACCATGTGTCCATTTGTTTGGTTGCAGAGTAGTCTAAAGAAATGTTTAAGAGAAAGGGGGAGATATGTAGGCTACAAGAAGTGAACATTTGGTAAAGTGACATTTTAGCTCCGCATTCTTAAAGAGGCCCTATGCAACAATTTTAGCAAAAATGACCTTAATTATGCAGGTTGAGAGTCGTTCTGATGGTTCTACAACACTTTTTGGGTCGTTTGGTGGGTGCTTCGTCTCCTCCTAGTGCTTCTCTGCGGAAAAAACGAATATGCAACTTTCTGGTCGCAGTCGGTCGCGGTCCAAACACATCCGGATGTAACTCGGCGGAAATACATGAAAATGTAGTCAGATTGTAGTTTCTAAGAAGACTGCAAAACGGACTCCGACTTGGCTTTTTTGTTGTTGAAATTGTAAGTAGCCTACCCTTGGGTGAACTTCGTTTTTGTAATGTGATTTGATAGTCTCTTAAACAATGTGTTTGCTCGACCGTTTTATTGTGAGCCCTATGTGTTTAGCTTGGTTTATTGATGGCTAGCTCGCTAGCTAGTGGGGGTTTAGCGTAGCAGTCACTTGCTATCGAAGCTGCAGGGGGAGCTATGTCGGGAAAAATGCGAGCCCAAATCAGGCGAAAACCCAGAAACAGCGAAGGAATAACCAGACCTGCATAAGGCTTCTTTAACATATACATTTGAACATATAATATAATGTACATTTTTTTCCACTTTCCCTTTTTACCGTTTAGCTCAATTTCCTGAAGATGAGACGAAGAAGTTGTCTTACCTCTCCAATGTTTGTACAGACAGGGTGGTTTTTACCTTGGACTTTGAGAATGTCTGAGTAGGTTAGATGTTGCTGTGGGACTCCACAGCAGTGGCAGCTGTTTAGCAGAGTGTTGTCCTCACATGCGCAGGTGGTGTGGATGGCCCTTGGGTGAGGGCATAGTTCAGCATAGTGTGGTCCTCATATGCGCAGGTGGTGTGGATGGCCCTTGGGTGAGGACATAGTTCAGCATAATGTTGTCCTCAAATGCGCTGGTGGTGTGGATGGTCCTTGGGTGAGGGCATAGTTCAGCATAATGTTGTCCTCATATGCGCTGGTGGTGTGGATGGCCCTTGGGTGAGGGCATAATTCAGCTTGGCTGGGTCCTATGTTGTTGTTGTTGGGCTGCAGGGTTGTGTGCTCCTGGGTTGAGCCCGGCTGGGCTGTGTACTGCTAGCCTTGGTGTTGGGCCCCAGTGGTCGGGGCGGGTTTGATCGAAGGTCTGCTGGGATGAGTTTCGCTACGTTGGGCTCATTGGTCTGCCGATGAGTGGGCCGAACTCCATTGGAGTTGGGTTTCTGTTGTCTGTTGCGGGGTGGGGAATGATCCTCACACAGAGATGGATGATGGGCAATCATCTTGGTTGATCTTATTGATCAAGTCTTTGGGGAAGTTCTGTGGAGGAGTGATGAGATGATGATGTTTGCTGTCGGGAATTCTTCATGGGCCTTCTCTGCCACAATTTTTATGGACTCGGCCACTATCTTTCTCTTGATCTCAGGTTGTTTGTACCCATATGAATTATGATGTTTTGTGGGTACGAAAGAGTGGAGGGGCAGATTTTTTGGAGAGCAGATTCTGTGGTGGGCACCAAAATGTTGCCACTCTGTGGGTGAGAAACAGTTTTATGGGGTCAAGGAACCGTCCATTTAAATCCATGTGTACTGTATGGCTGTTTTTGTGGTTGGCTGATGTTTAGAAGGTGAGGTAGTCTCAGTCGAGGGAGTAGTGGGAGTTGGCAAGGGTTTAGTGGTTTCTGCAGTAGGTGTCGGCAAGGTGAGCAGATGAGGTAGTTTCCGCTGCGATAGTTGGCTTGTCTGCAGAGGAAGGCTGGGGCCGGGGTGTAGCTGGTGAGGACAGTTGGGTTGAGAAAGCAGGTAAAGTGGGCTTAATTTGAGAGTCACTGTCCATCAGCTGATTTTCCTCGAATTCAGCGATTTCCATCTCTACAAATTAGCCTGACGAGCCAGACCCACATTAAAATGTAGGGTCTGGGCACTCACCGTTCGCAGTGCTCAGTCAGAGGGGCGGGATAATCAGTTGTCTTTCAAATTCCCTCTGCACGCAATAGGACAGCGGCAGCGCTATGAGTCCCATGCGTTTCCAACCAGCGGAGCTAGTTGGCTAGTTCAAACGTTTGCCAACGTAATAAAAGCTTAACTCGCGTCACACTGTTCGCCAGCAGCAACATCCATCTTATTTGTTTTCAAGTAGCAGGGAATTCAAGCCAAACCGTTGCAACTCTGCCATCAATCATTATGTTAAGCCCACCTAACGACTCTATACACGATTTCATTGGCCTGATTAAGTTTCGATTTCTGGAGCTCACAAGCCAACGGAGAGTTGCTAGACTAGCCCGCTAGGGGCGCGTCTAGATTTCTAGGCTATCTACAAATGACAGGCACTCCTGGATCCTCTGCACGGACGCTGTCCTGGGTGTTTGAGGAGAGTGAGGCTACGTCTACACGAAACCAACGGGTGTATTTTTTCTCTTACCGCTTTCACACCGATTTTCACGATACCGGTAAAGAAAAAAACTTGCGCGCACACACAGAGGTGAAAGCGGCTAAAAGTGCTGTAGTGGATATGCCAGACCAGTCGATGGCGCCGTGACGGCCTTGCAGAGACTTCACATTTATTTCGAGTAGTAAACAAAACATTATTGTTAAAGCAGTGTGTTAAAGCAGTCGCATGAAATAAGGAGACTAGCCTACAGACAATTCGGTTTTCAATTCAACTGTTAAACTAATAAAGTTGACTGCTATGTGGAATCTGAAATGTTTTTACGTTTTGCATTAGGTCGGGTATAGAGTTACACTGGAGAACATGCGTTAGTCATAGGTTGTAGTAAGCTAGTGTTGTAGTAATGTTTAACTAAGTTAAGCTAACGGTGTGCTTCTAACCCACAAAAGGCTGATACCTTGTGCACATAAATCATGACATGTTTCATTAAAATTGCCGGCTTTGCCATCAACGCAGCAAAAGTTAGCCGGCGGCGGCTGTTGACTGAAGCCATTGTTACCGCACTGTTCATGGTCACCATGTGGGGGGATGGGTGCGATAGCCTGTGATGGTGGAGGTGAGTGTTGCACTGGGAGTGAGGGGAGAGGTGTAGGTTGGGCAGGCAAGCAAGCAAGAGCAGTGTTTGAGTCAGTAGGGGGTGGTGGACAGACCACTGCCATTGGAGTTGGAGCAGGGCAGTCAAACCTGTTGTAGAAGTGGTTCAACTGGTTTGCTCTGTCCAGATCTCCCTAGGCTATGTTGCTGCCTGGGCTAACATGTCACTACAGATGCACAGAGGCTAGACTACAATCAAAATGATAAAAACATAAGTAGCCTAGGCTAGGACTACCATCAAGGCCTACTGAGGAGTAAAATAGCCAATATCCTTAATGGTAAGCGACCTACTGATTTAGTCTGACAAAACGTTTTGCTTGACTAGCTGGCTGGCTGCTACACAAGATCACAACATTGACGCCAAATTGCATCTAAACTTACTTGAACACGAAATAGTCATATTTTCCATTAATAACCCAAGACAGCATCCAAAAATGTGTTAAAAAGCTGTGGTCTTCCCTAGCGTTAATGGGCACCAGAAAAACCTTTTCCCCAGTGAAAATGTCATCATTCCGCATCATTCACATCACGTCATGTGAGTCAGAGGTCGGAAACTGGGGAGAGGGAGTTAAGTCATTTTGTCGTTTATTAAACATCATAGTAATTTATTTTGTCAGTCATTATGCTAATGTTAATGAATAGGAAGGAAATTTAAACCATAGCCGCGATATCTGCTGTGAGTCACATCAGCTGGTGTGTCCAGGCTCATCTTTTCGAGCTCCTCCCAGCTGACTCTGGTAGATCACGTGGACAGTCAGGCACAAGCGATTATTTAATAAATAAATGTTAATTACGAATAATAATAAAAAGGTTCTACCTAATGTGACTATTTTTTTCATAGACTGTCAAAAAAACGTGTTTTTCCCGTTGTATTATCCATAAACAATTATAAGTATATGTAACGGATGCCAGCTAGCTTAGCTATGCTTGTGGAACGTTGGTAAACCTCACTCCCTGACGCCTCAAGATTGCTGCTGGCATGCGAGCCAGTAGCCTGGGCTACTGTAATTGTTAGCACGCTCGCCCCCGATCCGAGGTGCTGCTGTTCGCAGGTTCGAGTCCGGCGTGTGCAGGGCTGAATCGCGCAGGTTCAACACAACGCAGGTTACATATATATCAAGTCATGTTTTTTCTTTCCCCTGTCATGATTTATGTGCACAGTGTAGCCTATCAGCCTTTTGTGGCTAAGTTAGAAGCACACCGTTAGCTTAACTTAGTTAAACATAGCTTGCATACTGCATGTTTTCACCAGTGGTGCTCAGACCTAATGCAATGCGTAAGCATTTGAAATTTCACATAGCAGTCACATACCTTGAAAATGAACTTTATTAGTTTAACAGTTGAATTGAAAACCGAACTGTCTGTAGTCTCCTTATTTCATGCGACTGCTTAACAAACTGTTTCAACAATGTTTTCTTCTACGCGTTTTACGTGAATTAAACGTGAAGCCTCTGCACGGCCCGGCACCATCGACTGGTCTGGCATATCACTACAGCATTTAGCCACTTTCACCTCTGTGTGTGCATGCAAGTTTTTTCTTTACCGGTATCGTTAAAGGTGTGAAAGCGGTAAGAGAAAATTCAGCCAGCGGTTTCGTGTAGACGTTGTCAGACTCGCCCAGTTAGGGGCTCGTCATCACTTTTGTCGTCACGTTGTAGTTCGTGTGGCCTTTCATGTCCAACAGTTTTAATGTGAACTTGGGAATTTGCCATTTTTTTCAGTTGAAAGCTGCATATCTTTCTTTCACAAGCCTCTTACACTAGGCCTATATTTTAAGCAAACAGTTGTTTATTTAGTGTTAGAGAGCGTATGTTTTAACCTTTGTTGTGGTATCCATGCTGTTTGTCACACATTCCGATGGCAAAGCACATGAACACTTGCTGTGGGAACAACAAAGAGATCACGGGGGAGGTCCTTGTCATTCCCAGATGCCATGAATGTGTAACCTGCGTTGTGTTAAACCTGCGTGATTCAGCCCTGCACACGCGAACCCGCGAACAGCAGCACCTCGGATCGGGAGGCGAGAGCGCTAACAATTGAGCCAATAGCCCAGGCTACTGGCTCGCATGCCAGCAGCACTCTTGAGGCGTCGGGGAGTGAGGTTTACCAACGTTCCACAAGCACAGCTACGCTAGCTGGCATCCGTTACAAATGCACCATCCTACTTTCTCTGGCATCATTTTTAGTTTTAAAGAACGCTTTAGCAATTGGCGTCTGGGCACGTGCGCACGACATCCTCCGTTCATAAATATTCACGCTAAACTCCGCCCTGGGAACTCAGAATCTCAGAAACCATATATCTGGTAACACACATGCGTCTTCAGCTGTTGAAAACATTCGGGGCTTAGCCCATAGAGTCTAAACGGTTCTCATAATTCCCATTTTGCCTACTCTTCCTGGTCATTTTCAATATCCGGGTATTTCTCAGATTTCGGGCCTATTTGGGTTACTGAAATTTTGAAAAATAAAATTCATAATTTGACTAATTGGTAAGCTTCAAATTATCAGTCATTTTGATAGGAGTACCCTTGTGAGCTTGGTTGAGACCATAAGGGAATTTATGATTTTTTGTCATTTTTCAGGTAAATGTCATTACCATCACATCATCTAATATGTACATTTTAAAGATGACATGATCAATCAATGATCAATTATGGTTTCACATGAAGTCTATTTTATCTTGAACTTATTAGAATTGTTGAATTGTACTTACAACATGAATTATAATCGTTTAAGTATCTTATTTTTTTTATTTTTTCACTCGACCCTGGCTTGGAACTTAATTTATTTGAAATGAATGCCATATATCATATCATTTTAATCCAGTGGCAATTTAGACTGTCCAATATTGTCAAAATATCAAATTAATGTAATTTATTGCAATTTATACATAATCTATTGGCAAAAATATGCATGGTGTTGGTGATGACATTGCAGTTCTGGTAATGACATTTGTTGTGGTAATGATCATAATCTATTGCCATTAAATATTTATAATTTAGAAACCCAAGTTGAATTGGCTTTATGAAAAAAAAAATCATATTTCTTTTTTGATGAAAAAACAGTAGCAAAGTGCCTTTATGTAGAGTGTATTGGTAATGACAGCTAAACTATAGGACAAGTATACATTAAACAAAATAAAGTAGGAAATGCATATGCATAATGTGTGCATGCAGTTCATTAGTTCAGATAACATTTAATTCATATGCATGATTTTTTAAATTAATTTTTGATAAATAATGTTTGAGATATGGCACAACATGTGAAAACTCTGGTTGCGGACAACACCAAAACACAGATATTGTATATAAAACACCAATAAAATGTGTCTAAATTATGAGTAGGAGCAACCATTAAAAAGTCTAGACTTGTTTTTCCTTTATACTAATTAGTGATGCTAAACATTATTAGATGTAATGTGTTTTTAATAGAATTACACCCTGTGGACAGAAATAGGTCCAAGGCCGGAGTGGGGCCACTTTTCAGCCCGGGAGTTTCAGGGCCAAGACCGGCCCACTTTTTTAGTGGTGGTAGAAAATTGGATAAATAAGGCAACATTTCAGCTCTTATCCTGTAGTTTTTATTATAGGCTACCAATATTCCACTATTCCACAAGGATAGGTTGATAAGTTAACAAAAACAGGAAGGAAGAAATAAAGCATTTGAAATGTATCCCACAATTCCACTAAGAGGCATATTGAACCATAGACATAATATACATAGACACCGCATCGACCGCTGCTCCCTACTAGCGCTGACGAGATTTGGAGCCGCCATCTTGGACCGGTCATCCACTCCACTCAGTGTAATCTGTTTGGCCGGTGCAATGAGCTGTCAGCACACTTAATTAATCATATCTCACTGAATACCGAACAGATTTTCACGCGGTTTTTTTTGCTGCAAAGGTCATACATGTAGCTATGATACAGGCCACATTGTTCGAAAATACAAAATACAACCAATAGTACGGTAATGTTAAATCTTACTTGTGAAAAGTAAATCCCCCGAGTATGGTCCGCCGATTTGAGCAGGAACATGCTGCACAGTGCTGTCATCTTGTGTTTTCTGCTGCAACGCAATGAGGAGTATGACCGGTCCAAGATGGCGGCCGCATTTCTTGTTTCCAGCAGCCAATGCGGCGTCTATGTATATTATGTCTATGTATTGAACTACTGTATTGTTTACATGTTTTTTTTTCTGCATGAGTCAGCTATCATGTTGTTGTTTGGTGATTTGCTCCTTTTCTACAGTCACTTCTGAGCAAACAAGACATATACGTTGATCATGTAGCCTCATGTATTGGAAGTTTGGCACATTTGGCAGCATTTTCTTCCAATACTTTTCGTCTTTTTTTCCTGGCCTTTTCAGTCCCTCTTGGCGTCTTTCTACCATCCATCCTCCCTGACGCTTATCACTACGGTAGGGCCGGCCCGCCTGGTAGGCTATCTGAGAAAACTTTTTAGGAAAGACGGGCTATATGGACCCAACCAGTTAACTTTTCTTGGGAGGGGAGAACAACCCATGCAGAGGCTGCGGTGTTAGGCATAGAATGCGAACGTGTGTAGGCAACTTTAAGAGAAGATAGATTAACGTGACAAATGTCAATATTTTTCCCTCGACCGGCCCAAAAGTGAAGCGGCCCATCGGGAATTCTCCCGATTACCCACTCCGGGCCTGAATAGGCCTGAATTCTGGAAAATACCCTCACCGATTCTAACCTCAATTTTGACAATTAAAATGACATGTTGCTATCTTGACATTTATAGCAAGATGCATCATATGGTTACTCACTAATTCGATTCTACAAAGGCAAGTCAGCACTGTTTGGCCAGCTCCAAACTGTAGGCGAGTGCCTGAACTTGTGGCCTAAATGACTGACTGTGTGTCTGTCTCTCTCTCTCGCGTTCTCGCCTACTTTCCAAATTATGTGTAAGGTAACGTTCAAGTTAGATCTGCTGCATGAAGGAGAGTGAGAGGAAACCCGTGTCCTGCTTTTATATTTGATAAATAGGCCCATCTCATCTCACAGTTTCAATGCACGATCCGAATAATGGTTTTATATTTGTTAGTCAACTTTGCAAAATACATTCGGGGCTACACTCAAAACATTCGGGGCTGAAGCCCCGGCAAAATCGGCTGGCGACGCCCCTAACACCGGACGTTTTCCGAGAGTGGAAATTCTCCCATACATCCTCTGCTATGCTTTTAAACGAAAGTTTGACTGGGGTAGGCCTACATTCACAGAAACACCCTAGGTTGCATTTTGGCAAGAGTTACGGTTTAAGAATGTATCAACTTACACCAAGAACAGTCCCAGGAACAACAGGAGCAGCGTCCATGTCTGTGTTGATAAACATGACAGGTATCTCAACATCTTTGAAGCCTCAAGAGCAGGCTTTCCTAGACTGAGTTCACTGGTTTGTGGAATAGTGATTACCCGTGGAGCCCCTGGCTGCTTCGAGGAGTGCATGGAAGACATGAACCAATTAATTAGTTTTGTGATAATCATGTGACCAGCGACGTCCGAAGCGATCGTTTCACACACAGTGACTGCTGTTATTATCATCGCCACCTACTGGTTGTGTTCCTATAGTTTAGCGGAGTGGATGGGATTTTTTTTTTAGAAAAAATATATCTCGGTGCACATTGGGAACTTAATTTAATGTCTTCCATATGCTTTGCACTGGGGTACCTCTATTGCTTCTAGTGGTCATACCTTATTTTTACGATCAGCTGATTTTTTTTTTTGAGGTTTTTTTTTATTAAAACATGTTTTTGTTGTTGTATTTATTTATTTAGTTTTATTTATGTTTTTATGCAACTGTAGTTTGTTATCACCATGTTACAATAACGAACAGTTGCATGTGACGTCACCGGTTTGGGCGCTTCATCTCTCTGATCAAAAAGGCAATTTGCTTGACTGGCTTAACATAATATATTATTTTTGTAATAACGGACCGCGATGTAAACCGCGTAGTGATTACCTTTATAACAGGATAACTTGTGTTGTGCGCCTCCTACTCACATGAAGAGCTGGCAGCAGTTAGTGTCAATGCTAACCAGGCTAATAAACAAACCATGCTACCATGAGTAACGTCGAAGGGTAAAGTCACGTGACTTCTTTTGTAGTCCAAATTCAAAAAAAGGGCCTGACATTTTCACAGTTAAAGAAAAATATTTTTGGTGGATAACTTAACACTGATTTGGCTTCACAATATTTTTTTTAAGAATAGGTCTATGGAACTCAAAGGAAATATCACAAACTTATCCGACCATGTTAATCAACTCACCAGCGAAAATCGGATCATGAAAGAAACAATCCTAGACCTCCAGTGCCGCAGCATGCGCGATAACCTCATTTTTTCCGGAATTCCCCTGCCAACTTCTAAAGATACACCCGACGACCCAGAGAAAGCAGTTAAAGAATTCTTGCAGTCATCTCTCAAACTACCGCCAGAAACAGTTGACAAGATTACCTTCCACTGTGTACACCGTCTCACTTCCAAAGACAATAAAAAACCTCCTCCAATTATCGCCAAGTTCGAACACTTCAAACACAAAGAACTCATCAAAAGCAAAGGAAAAGAACTGAAAGGCACTTCATTCGGACTAAACGACCAATTCCCACAAGTAATACAGGAAAGAAGAAGAGCCCTCTTGCCCATAATGAAACAACTCAGGCAAGAGGGCAAACGAGCAGCACTGTCAGTCGATAAACTGTATGTCAATGGAACTCTGTATCGCAACCCCAATATCACCACCTGGCTATAGCACATCATACCTCATGCCAACATTCATCTTGATTATAACATTGTCACCCTCAACTCTCTCTAACCCACTGCCTACTGATGCTTGGATCACCTCTCTCTTCTCTCTTCTTATGTTTCATTCCTTTTGCTCCCCCTACCCACCCATTCTCTTTTGCTCTCTCAATGTTTAATGTTATTCATGGTGTTTTGTCTATACATGTTTGCTTGTGTGTCCTGTCTGTTTTTGTTTATTATGTCTATAGGCTAAAGTCAAATTATGATCTATATGTTTTCAATGTTAAACAGGAAATGTTCATGCTGTCACCACTCCAGAACCAAATTCCTACCTCTTTATGCTCTATATTCTTCTCAGCCCCTACCCTTTACATCTCATTCGCACACCACATTACATACCTATTCCTCCACCCCCCCTTCCCCCTCTCCTATCTAACTGACACCTGCACACACTCTCACACACACAATACCCACCTTATCAAACATTTTCATAACTGTACAATCACAACATGGTACCACTTACATTCCTGACCTGGAACATCCGTGGGATTGGATCTCAGGCAAAGAGGCTCAAAATCTTAAATCATTTGGATAGTTTAAAAGCTGACATATGTCTCCTACAAGAAACTCATCTCTCAGAATTAGACTACACCCGCATCAAATCAAGAAAATTCAATCACATTTTCTCATCTCATTACAATACAAAACAAAGGGGAGTTTGCATTCTGATTAACAAAAGAATCTCATTCATCCATAACGCCACCATCACAGACCCAGAAGGACGTTTTGTCATCATAAACATCTCAATTCACAATACCCCTGTAACAATTGTTAATGTTTATGGCCCTAATACAGACAACCCAGTTTTCTTTCAGAACCTCTTCACCTCCATCTCAACTCTATCTGGCTGTCCCATCATAATTGCAGGCGACTTTAATACCGTGTTAGACCCCACATTTGACAGATCTGATCACTCTAAAAGCAAACGAATCTGGCAATCCACAAAAACAATAAAACAGTTCATGAGCGATTCTGGCCTTGGCGATTGTTGGCGGCTTCAGCACCCAGACTCCAAATGCTACTCTTTTTTCTCTCCGGTCCACCACTCCTATTCCCGTATTGATTATTTTCTAACCAGCAACTCTATAATGAAAAATATCTCTGATTCAACTATTCATCCCATAGTCATTAGCGATCATGCCCCAGTGACAATTAAATGGAACATAACGAACCAACAGCGACCAATTAGCAAATGGCGTTTTAATACATCCCTCTTACAAGACCCAAATTTCATCAGTTTTGTTGGGAGAGAGTGGGCATTCTTTCTAGAAATGAACGGCTCCCCTGAATCATCTCCTTCCCTTCTGTGGGAAACAGGAAAAGCAGTACTCAGAGGAAGAATCATCTCATATTCAGTATACAAAAAAAAGAAGGAAAAAGAACAGGAAGTAGAACTCAACAATAAAATTAAACAGTTAGAAGAAACCAATGCAAGCAACCCAACTGAAGAAACACAGGCAAAACTTAGGAAACATAAATTCAAACTCAATGAAATACTCAATAAACACACTCAATTTATGATTCACCGTCTAAGGCAGGAAAACTTCCACCATAGCAATAAATCAGGTAAATACTTAGCAAATCAAATCCAACGTAACAAAGAAAAATCAACAATCCCGGTCATAAAGAACTCAGCAGGGAAGCTAACCAGCTCACCTGAAGAAATAAATCATGTTTTTTACCAGTTTTACAATAAACTATATTCTTCAGAAATAAACCCCAACCAGGAATTCATAGACTCTTTCCTAAACAGCATCGAATTACCACAAGTCAATGAGACCGAAATAAAAAACCTAGAATCACCTATAACTCAACAAGAACTGTTTGATGCCCTGAAACAGATGCCCGATAATAAAGCACCAGGTCCGGATGGCTTTCCTGCTGAGTTCTACAAACAATTTTGGACCATCTTAGCTCCACTTTTCATCAGAATGATTAATGAATCAAAACAGAAAGGACGTCTTCCAACTAGTTCCACCACAGCCTCAATTTCACTGCTCCTCAAGCCCAATAAGGACCCAACAATGCCATCCAGCTACCGACCAATTTCTCTCCTCAATGTGGACAATAAGATAATCGCAAAAATGCTAGCACACAGATTAGCAGAGGTCACCCCATCCATTATCCACCCAGACCAAACAGGCTTCATTAAAGGTAGAATTTCATCCACCAACACCCGCAGACTGTTAAATATAATGTATCACTCTACAAATTTTCAAGATAATACCATCATAGCAACTCTGGACGCAGAAAAAGCTTTTGATAGGGTGAACTGGAATTTCCTGTTTTCCACATTAGGGAGGTTTGGCTTCGGGGAGTCGTTCATTAACTGGATTAAACTTCTATATACCTCTCCTTCAGCCACAGTAATCACCAATGGACTAACATCACAAAGTTTCACTCTTCACCGGGGAACTAGACAGGGGTGCCCACTCTCCCCCTCACTATTTACAATCTTCATTGAACCCCTAGCAGCTGCCATCCGTCAGAACCCCCTCATCAAAGGTGTCCAGACTCCATATATGCACCACAAAATCAGCCTTTATGCTGACGACATTCTTCTCTTTCTTCAAGACCCCACAACATCAGTAGAAGAAACCATCAAACTCATTGACACATTCTCTAAAATTTCTGAATACTCAATCAATTGGAATAAATCTGCAGTTCTCCCATTACATCCCAACAGCTGGGATGTGACAGCCAACTCTTCACCTATCCCACTCTGCACTAACTATATCACTTACTTAGGGATAAAAGTCTCCCCCAGGCTGTCAGACTTATTTAGCCTAAATTATTCCCCTCTACTCACTTCAATAGATGATGACCTTCAACGCTGGAAGAACCTCCCATTATCCATCATGGGCAGAATCTCAGTAATCAAAATGACAATACTGCCCAAAATAAACTATCTATTCTCTATGATTCCAACCCAGCCCACCACCCTCTGGTTTAAGTCTCTCGATTCATTAATCACTAAATTCTACTGGAAAGATAAGACCCCAAGGATCAAACTCGCCACTCTCCAAAAACCAAAAGCAATGGGAGGACTAGAGGCCCCACACTTCCAGCACTATGCCCTGGCCAACCAGCTCCACTTCATCCACAAATGGCTACACCCCACCCCCTCAGACAACACCTGGCTAGACCTAGAACAAACAATCTGTAAAGAAATTAAAATATCAGATCTCCCTTTCTGCAGTCAGTCGGTCAAAAAACATCCATCCTTCAAAGCCCCAACAATTTCAGCTACTCTGACAGCCTGGTGGAGATTCTACCACATCACTGATTCACCTATAGCACCATCAATTCGCACCCCGATTTGGAATAACCCAGATTTCACCGTCAATAAAAAAACACTTAACTTTCACACATGGATGGGAAAGGGCATCACTCACCTTCAACACATTCTTCAAGACAATAATCTGGCCTCATTTTCCTGTTTGGTCCAGAAGCACGGCATCGAGAGTAAACACTTCTTACAATACCTGCAAATTAAATCATCTATCCTAGGAAAAATTAACATCCAGACAGCTAACCTTGACATTCCCCCACCAATCTCAGAGCTGCTTAATATTCCCTCTCCCAAAAAAATACTCTCCCAAATTTACAAAATTATATCTCGTTCAGAAAAAACAATTGGCCTGCCATATCACAAATGGGAATCAGACTTATCAATTACTCCCGGTGCCAACTTCTGGACCAAAATGTGCAAAAACATCTACCTCATGACAAAGAATAGTAATCTACAACTAATACAATACAAGGTTCTTCACAGATTCCACTTCACTGCACATAAATTGGCTAAAATGGGGTTTGGCTCGGATCTTTGCACTCACTGCACACAAAATAACCCAGATACATACATTCATGCGGTTTGGCATTGCACTCCAATCAACCACTTCTGGGTGAGTGTCACAAAATCTCTCTCTTCCATCTTTGGCTGTCACATCCCAGCATCCCCTTCCTTATGCATACTTGGTGATACATCCACAGTCAATTTAAGCAACTCCTGCAATAAAACACTGCTGGTAGCGCTGACTATCGCCAAGAAAACAATCCTCATGAACTGGAAATCTAGGAAAAAAGCTCACATCACTCATTGGAAAAACTTGTTAACAGACTATATATCATTAGAAAATCTATCAACTACAAACTTAATCAATACTCAGGATACAACCTCTCCTTGGTACCCCTTTATCACCTACTTACAGTCCTGACCCTCTTTGCCTGAGTTCCATCTCCACACGATCATAACACACTTCATCAACAGATACACATATCATCGAACACTAGGCAGGGGAGGGTAGCTGGAACTATTATTGTTATTATTATTATTATTATTATTATTAGTAATATAAATAGCACCCCCTTCTTTCCCTCCCCCTTTTATTTACATTCTCTGATAACTTTACTAATTTCACTCTTTCTCTCTGCCTCTCCCATCGTTATTCTGACGGGGCCCCATTGGATGGCTTGGGAGACTCGGTCCTGGCGGGTCGCTGTGTGGTTTTGGCATTGGTTGGGTCCTGTGGGTTATCTATTGGCCCTGGGCCCCCGGTGTGCACCCTCCTCATACGCTCATGCACATGCCTTGTCCTGGAAGCACACAGCACGCTTTACTCTCTTTTAATCGCACTACATGTTAGGTGACATACATAAACAAAAACTACAAAACAGGCTAGGGTAAGAGTGGAGTGCAGGTAGATGCCTCATCAGGTGTCTATCTGCATGCCTCACTTATTTTAATGCACACATTGAGGAGGCATACATCTTACACAGGGTAAGTGTGGTGTGCATGGGGAAATCCTGACAGATATTCACCATGCATGCCCACTTCTTTTAATGCTACACTCTAGATAGACCCCTCAACCTAGCCATTCACATACTGTACATATTTAGGTCAAGAGTGGCGTGTTGGGTGAAGGTCTGGGGGCGAGGTGTGGTTGGTCGTGGTAGTGGGGGATGTGTGCATATGCTGGGGGCCTGTGGCGATGGGTGGCACGCAGGTCCTCCCCTCTGTCAGCTCGTCACAGTATAACTGCAGGGGCTGGGTGGAACTGTGGCCATTAATGGGTGCCCAGGTTGGCAATCAGTCAGGCAATCAACCAGGCAATCAGTTATTCCTATTATTATACTTATCATAAATAGAATAATTACAACTCCTCTCCTCTGAAACCCTCCCTCTCTATGTTCCAGCTTCTCTCCTCCTGGCCTTAAGCCAGCCTTATACATATGCGCACACACACACACACACACACACATACATCCTCACATACTCACTACCCCTCACCCCCCATCCCCACCCCCATCCCAACACCACCTCATTCACACTCTTAGAGCTACCATCCGCACCCCCCCCCCCCATCCCCCCTTCTTTTCATTCCGGTCATCAATTTCATCCCTGATAATCATATCTGTAATCATCCTGGACGCAAATCATCCTTAGCCTTTCTGTTATTAATGTTATGTTGTGTTATGTTTGTGGAAGCCAAGTCAATGTGATGTCTTGTTAAGTTACAGTATGTGTTTATGTAATGTACGTCTGTTTGTCGTATGTAGTGTTCATGTGCATGTCGTAGTGTTGCATTTTCTGTAATGTCAATGATGTTTGCAAATAAAAAAAAAAAAAAAAAAAAAGAATAGGTCTATGGGACTTCAAGGCAAGTCCCTCCACTCGGCGGCCATATTGCAACGCTTTTTGGGCACTCACCGGGCATCCTATTCAGCAGAAATGCGCGTGTGCAAGGCGCAAAGACACCAACCAGTAGTACTCGGCGCATGATTGGCACTATGTCTTCACAACACACCATATGATTGGCTCAATGTATTCACATCACACCACATAATTGGCTCAATGTATTCACATGTCAGCGTTTTGCCGAGGAAGGGGTGTGATATGTGTAGACAACGTTACAAACTAACCTCATGCATTTCTATGGAGGATTTTTTTTAGTCTCCTCATTAGAAAGTCTCTGACTTAACATTGGAGCTGCTCTTCGATAGGAAGGCAACCACTTGGGGCGCTGGTTTTCACTTTCCCCTCCCTACTAACGACTTAGAATGCAATTAACTGCACCAGCCAAAAAATGCTCATTAAAAAAAAAAGAAGGGTTCACTCATAGATATTAGAAAGCTAGATAGCGCATTGGGCTCCAGAACGTACGTAAATAGCGACGCCATCTTGGTGGGGGGCAACAGTCACTGAAGGCCAATGGAGGATAAGGTTGCCAACCGAGGTGAAGTTAGTTTGATATTTGATATTCGACAGATATTCAATTTTTTTTAATGCAGCCGGATTCACCCCGAGTTTGCAGACAATGTACAAACAGATGACCTGTCTACTTGCTCCCAGCCGACCTACTTAAGGACCGTCTATAAAGTACCTTCTCAATTACCTTCATAGTCTTTTTTTGTCAATAGCTTTGACATCATGTGACTTAAACCAATGCAGAATAGTTATCCTATATGGGACTCATGAGACACACCTCTTTTTATAGTCACTGTTTGCACACTGTATTTTATATGAATATTTTAAAGAAAATACATTATTTTCCATATGGTCTCCTTTTTTTCAATACCTCCCAAGTCATGTGACCTAGTGACTCCAAACCAATGCAGAATAGTTATCCTATATGGGACTAAGATGGATATCTCGGAACAACGTCGGCATTACTTAATCATATGATTTACCAGTGTTCGTAACAGCTACCACTACCGCATGCATAGGGATAGCCTACAACTTAACTATTTGCAGCTCCCTAAATACAATGGCAAGCAGTTTTATAGAAGAGGCATTCAGGGAGGGAGACACACACACACCACACGCGTCCAATACTCAGCTAGGTGGTCGCTGAATAAAACTCCCACAAATACCACGGAATAACGTTGGCATTACTTAATCATATGACCAGTGTTTATAACAGCTAGCCTACTGCAACCGCATGCATATAGATAGCCTACAACGTAGCTATTAATACAATGGCAAGCAGTTTTATAAACGAGGCATTAAGCATTAAATAAAGTAGGCTATCATTCGCGTTTTCCATTTGGACCCACAAAACTTGCTTCCACCTTCAAAGTGTATGGCAATATTTCAGCGAAGTCAAACAGTTAAAATGTTTTGAAAGTTAACTAAAAGTTTATAGTTAAAAGCTTAAAGTTTACGGTTGTCTTGAAGAGCAGGCTGGCACTCTGCTCAGTGGGGGAGGGGCAGTCTGCACGTGAATTGCAGCGTCTCCAGCAACACAGAGCTGCCTGTGGATGCCTGTATGTAAATAAATAATGCGGGGGAAAAACTATCGGCGAACGCAGCCGCTTATCGGCCGATGCCGATACACTTAAAAAACGCAAATATCGGCCCGCCGATATATTGGTCATCCCTATCCCAGACCCTTCATCTTAATGTGGGTCTGGCTCGTCAGGCTATCAGAGGCGGACAGAGTACACAGCTTTATTACTTGAGTAAAAGTACAGATACCCTTTGCTCAATTTTACTCAAGTACAAGTAAAGTACAAAAGTCAGATGCCTACTTAAGTAAAAGTACTGAAGTACTTGTTTTTAAAAGTACTTGAGTATCAAGAGTACAAGAGTAGCCTACATTTTCAAAATATTGCATTACTACTGCAACAGTGCTTACATTTATGTAGGGTAGACTGAGTACAGTTGAGACACTTTTTGCCCACACAAAATCAAACAAAAAATAGATACTGAAACGAAGTGATTTTCCACACAACATTCCACATGCCATTTCCTTAGCTTGTAGACTAAAATATTATAAATCAATAATACCCATAAGTAGTTTATATTTTCCACAATTAGCTCATAAACATAAGGTGCATTTTTTGTCTTGACTGTGTCTCAACTGTACCCTATAGAGTACAGTTGAGACACCCACCTGGTACAGTTGAGACACCCATCTTTAATGATGTATAGTTAACTAACCGTTAGTTGGAAAGTTTAATAAATAAAAACATAGCAATTGCAAAGTGTTTGTAGTTCAAATTCATTCATTTCATTTAAATTAGCGTTGGTTAAAAGGAATACACCATGAACAAAATGTGACACAGGAACAGATAGCGAACAGTAGCCTACAAATGGAATGTTCAAGTAGCCTAACACAATCCAATGTGTGTCTCAATTGTACCCCGCTGACCACCTCACACATTTCTCTAGATTTTGCAACGACCTTACATGACACAATGCCATAAAATATGCCAGTTTTTAGGACACAGAATAATGTTTGTAATGATACCAGTTACGTTTAACAGTAACATAAGTGTAATGAGCTATTCATTGTCGAAGGTGCAAGGATACAAGGATACAAGGATACAAGGAAGTTTATTGTCACATGCATATAGTTACTGGAAGTAAGAAATGCAGTGAAATTATGTCTGGTGTCAGCCTATTTGTGCATTAATGGGGGGGGGGGTAAAAAGTGCAGTAGAAGAGGGGTTTAGTAGATTAAGTGGCAAGGGCTGCATAAAAAAGGTGGGGGAGGATTGGGATTGGGTGGGGGGCACCAACAAGGAGCACCCAAGAGCAACAGGGGCAAGGAAAAACTCCCTTACCAAGGAAGAAACCTTGGGCAGATCCACGGCTCAAGGGGCTAACCCAACTGCCAGGGGTCTTGGTGTGTGTGTTGGGGGGATGACAGGGGAGATGGGATAGTGTGCTGTGTATGTGGGGAGAGGGCAGTGTGCAATATGTGTGTTGGAGAAGCTTCCTCATGAGACAATGTGCTGTGTATTGGGGGGGGGGGGGGGGCAGTGTGCTGTAAGTATGTTGGGGATGTGTGTTGGAGAAGCTTCCTGATGAAATAATGTGCTGTGTATGTAGGGGGGGGGGGGGGGCAGGGACTTACTATTGCAAGCAGAGTACTGTATGTAATGTATGTGAGTGATGACAGTGAAGATGTGTGTGTGGGCGGGAGGGGAGTGGAGCAGTGACTGTGTGTGTGTGTGTGTGTGTGTGTAGTGTGTAGGTGGGTAGGTGGGGGCAGTGTGCTGTAAGTATGTAGAGGATGTGTGTTGGAGAAGATCCTGAAGACAATGTGCTGTGTATGTGGGGGGGGGCAGTGTGCAGCAAGTATGTAGAGGAGGCTTACTGTAGCAAGCAGTGTGCTGTATGTATGTGAAGTGATGACAGTGATGATGTAAGTGTGTGTGTTGGGGGGGGGGGGGGGTCAGGGACTTACTATTGCAAGCAGAGTACTGTATGTAATGTATGTGAGTGGTGACAGTGAAGATGTGTGTGTGGGCGGGAGGGGAGTGGAGCAGTGACTGTGTGTGTGTGTGTGTGTAGTGTGTAGGTGGGTAGGTGGGGGCAGTGTGCTGTAAGTATGTAGAGGATGTGTGTTGGAGAAGATCCTGAAGACAATGTGCTGTGTATGTGGGGGGGGGGGCAGTGTGCAGCAAGTATGTAGAGGAGGCTTACTGTAGCAAGCAGTGTGCTGTATGTATGTGAAGTGATGACAGTGATGATGTAAGTGTGTGTGTTGGGGGGGGGGGGGGGTCAGGGACTTACTATTGCAAGCAGAGTACTGTATGTAATGTATGTGAGTGGTGACAGTGAAGATGTGTGTGTGGGCGGGAGTGGAGCAGTGACTGTGTGTGTGTGTGTGTAGTGTGTGTGTGTGGGTAGGTGGGGGCAGTGTGCTGTAAGTATGTAGAGGATGTGTGTTGGAGAAGATCCTGAAGACAATGTGCTGTGTATGTGGGGGGGGGGGGGGGGGGGCAGTGTGCAGCAAGTATGTAGAGGAGTGCTGTATGTATGTGAAGTGATGACAGTGATGATGTGTTGTGTGTGTTGGGGATGGGGGTGGGGTGTGGGGTGGGGGGGCAGAAAGGCTAGGCAATCAAGGACATGGGTAGATGGAGGAGAAATCAAAAATAATAAATAAAAAGTGTGCAAAAGTTGGAGAAAGTCAGATATGTGTGTGTGTGTGTGTGTGTGTGTGTGTGTGTGTGTGTGTTTTGACGTGTGATGAAATAAGAAAATAAATAAAAGGTCTGTAGCATAGGGAGAGGGATGTAAAAGTGCTAAAAGTCTTGTAGGTGTGTGTGGGTGTGTGTGTGGGGGGGGTGCTGATGAGTGCTGAGGAGTGAATGAGTGCAAAGTCAGTATAGTGTGAGTTCAGAGTTGGGAAATGTTTGAGAGTGCTGAGGAGTGAATGTGTGCAAAGTCAGTATAGTGTGAGTTCAGAGTTCGGATGGCCTGGGGATAAAAACTTCTCCTGAGTCTCTCAGTTCTGGCTTTGTGACTACATAGGCGTCTTCTTGATTTCAGCGGTAGGAATAATCCATTGTTAGGATGAGAAGAGTCCTTCAGAATCTTTTGGGCTCTTAGGAGTACTCTTCTGGAATAGATATCTTGTAGAGCAGGGAGTTGAGTTCTTATAGTACGTTCAGCTGAGCGCACTACTCTCTGCAGAGTACTACAATCTCTAACTGTGGAGTTCCCATACCAGGTGATGATGCTACCAGTTAGAACACTCTCAACCGCTGAAGTGTAGAAGGCCTTCATGATGGATGTAGAAACTTTGAATTTCCTTAGCTGACGAAGGAAGTAGAGTCGTTGTCTGGACTTCTTCAGAACATATTGAGTGTTAACAGTCCATGTTAAGTCTTCAGTAATGTGGACACCAAGGTATTTAAAACTTGTGACTCTCTCTACAGGTTGCCCGCTGATCATTAGTGGGGTGTAACTGTAGTTCTGCTGCTGCCTTCTGTAATCCACTACCATTTCCTTGGTTTTATTGATATTCAGTGTCAAGCTGTTAGATTGACACCACTGTGCCACCTCATCAACCTGATCCAAGTAGAACTGTTCATTGTTGTTACTAATCAGGCCCAAGATCACTGTGTCATCTGCAAACTTGATGATGGAGGTATGACTACTGTTGGCTTTGCAGTCATGTGTGTAGATGTTGTACAGCAGTGGACTCAAAACACAGCCTTGGGGAGCACCAGTGCTGATGGTTAATGAGTCAGATGTCAGACCCCCCACTCTAACCACTTGTGAACGGTTGGTGAGGAAGTCAAATATCCAGTGACACAGGGTGGTGTTCAGTCCTAAGGCCTTCATCTTTGTGACCAAGGTGAGAGGTACTATCGTGTTGAATGCTGAACTAAAGTCAATGAACAGCATCCTCACATAATTCCCATTCCCCTCCTCCAGGTGAGTTAAGGTGGTGTGCATGAGGTTTGAGATGGCATCCTCTGTAGACCTGTTGGCTCTGTAAGCAAATTGGAGGGGGTGCATGGTGAAGTGAAATTCTTACTTTGGAAAAAAAACATGTGCCGATATCCTTGGATGGGAGATACTTTTGTCGTTCAAATTTGCCATGATCAAAGAGGGCACTAATACGCATGTGCATAGCAAAAATCACAACTTGGGGTTGCTGTGCAAGCAAGATATTTAAGGTGTCTCAACTGTACACATGTCTCAACTGTACTCAGTCTACCCTACAGAAACGTCCTACATGGAGTTATGAAAAATGTTAATGTTAATACCTTGGAGAATGTAAAAGGAATTGAAAGTAAAATCAAGTCATTTTCATCTTTTTACCATGTTGCCAGGGATGGGCAGTATTTCTAATACATGTATTTAAAATACATATTTCAAATACAAAATACTATTTTGTAATTGAAACACTTGAAGCGAAAACTATCATTATCTTGTTCAGAAAGTTGAAATAGTCTGGCGAGGTGGGGCCACAGGTTGGCACATTTCCGGGATGGACCTGCTGTGTCTTCATCCATTGTTTCGTCCATGGTTTCGTCTCTTATTTAAATCTGACCATGGAATTGACTTTGGCGGAAAGCTGAAGGTGATTGCTGATAGGCTGTCCCAATCAGTGGCGCCTGCACAATCCAATCACGTTTGAGAGGGAAACAACAAATTGAGGGTTTCTGAGATTTTTCTTTTTTCCTTTTTTTTTTTTAGAAGAAGTAACTGGTACTCACAGTTATGGATAGAAATGTAGTGGAGTAAAGAGTACAATATTTGCTTGTCAAATGTACTTGAGTAAAGTCATGAGTACTCCCCAAAAATGATACTCAAGTAAAGTACAGATCCCTCAAAATTGTACTCAAGTACTGTACTCAACTAAATGTACTCCGTTACTGTCCGGCTCTGCAGGCTATGATTTGCTGCCTGCACTGTGACAACACACTTTTCAGGCAGCAGTAATCAAGGATATTTCACACACGCAAACATAAACAATTCGACTAAATCCATAAAGTAATGTTAATTGTTAGTGTTAATTGTCTGTTTTCCATCTATATGTTTGTGCTTATACTTTTATGCTCTTGTACCTTATTTGTCTCAGTTCCCTTCTTTTTTAGCATCAATCTGCAGGGACAGATGAAAATCATCTTGAATAGCTAAATCTGGTGCATTTACATGTCTTATGCTAATGAGCATGTTGATTAATGTACACTGTCCCTTTTCAATAAATAAAACAACAAACAAACAAACATTTTGGTAACACCGGATATTACTGCATGGTTGCTTACTACAGTCCTCAGAATGTTTTATATTCATTTAAAGGTGCCATGTGTAATGTCCGCCAAAAATCAATTCATACTCCACATTCCATAAAAGATGGGGGCAGTATACCTCCAGAAAGTGAGTTGGTCGACCCTAGAGTAACAACCGAGACACGTGTATTGCAGTTTGGCTGGCGGTTATGTTGCCCACATACCGCCTCCCATGGCCGAAACTGGTATTATGACACCTGTCGGGCTGTGGCTAGTAATTTAGCATGCTAATTCAGGTTGATATCTCTGCAGCACTATACCTTGTCATTTTTTTAAATGACATTATCGCCCTTATTTCTTCTCATTCTTTTGATGAGTGTAGCTCATTTTTTGGATATTTTTACCTCAATTCTTACGCATGGCACCTTTTAAGATTTTCTTCAGGGAGGTTTCAAGAGCTAATTTATTGGTAATTCAAAGAGTGAAAGAGTGTACTAGATTACAGTCTATTAGACTTTTTTGTCAAATGCAGTCGAATTTTGTGCACATTCCCCATGGGTCCTCACAATCCTGCTCTGTGAAATGGAAAACGAAGTGGTTTGGACCAGGCCATGCTCTGCTCTGTCCAATCAACAACAAAGGGCACTCCTGCTCCAACACTACCTCCAGAGGGAGTATGATTGCATTTGATTGACCATTGAGCTCAAACATCAATCACCTTGGAGCAAAGGTTGCACCACCATGCAATAGATAGAAGGACATTTGTAAATAATAGCTGGCCCCTTATCACTGATAAAAATCTATATTTGGCCAAATGGAAAACAAAGTGGCTTGGACCAGGCCATGCACTGCGCTGCAATCAACAACAAAGTGCACTCCTGCTCCAACACCACCTCCAGAGGGGGTGGGTAATTTTGATTGACCATGTAGCTGAAACATCATTCACCTTTCACCTTAAAAAAAAAAAAAACAAGCACAAACACTACATTTCTGACAAGAAAAAACTTGCATACAAATAGATACACTGAAGACAGAACGGTACTGTAGTAAAGGTTTATACATTGATTTTGCACATTTTCCTCAGCGATGAAGTTAATACACAGGGGTGGACTATACATGGGAATGGATTTATTTTCTTCATTCTTCTTCATGACTAAAACTCATTGGACTCTTGGGCACTGCGGTTAATACCCAGGTGTGATTAATAAATGTTAGTAAGTAAGTAATAAATTCCATCTTTTATGGAATGTGTTAAATCACAAGTTAGTAAGTAAGAATTTAAGTTTCTATGACAATAGAGCTAATACAGCTATACAAGTGTCACAACAACAAGTGTCTTGTTGATGCCAAGATGTCTACTGAGGTGAGCCTGTAGGGCAAGTGTCTTGTTGATGCCAAGATGTCTACTGAGGTGAGCCTGGTGTAGGGCAAGAGGACAGGTTGCCAGGCTACTGATAACTGGTGAGCTTGAGTTCTCTAAACAGTGTCTGCCAAGATAAGTGCATTTACAACTCCAGCATCTTAAAACCATCCTCATTAAACAAATCACCTTAACAAGAGAGATAGAGGAACGATCTACTGTAGAGCAAAGGCCATTTCAAATTCATGTTGCCCATTATTGAAAAGACCTATGAAAAACATGTAGGAATCACAGTTGTCATGTACTACCCTGGGAATCCAGAGTTCTCGCAGAAGTATTAGCTTGAGAGACTCTGGCAATGAGTAATGATGCACGTAACTTTTTCCCCTTGCATCGCGGGGAACAAATCACATTTGTGTATCTGATATAGGCGGGCCAGAGGCGAGCTAAACAGATGACAGTCGTAGTGTTATCCAATTGCGTCAAAGTCCGGAATCAGTCAGTTAACATTGGTCGTATAGTGTTATCCATTACATTATTTGTGGCCAGACCCTTAATCTTTCAGATTTGGGTCTGGAATCTCATGTACAGCACTTGCATGACAAAATCTGTTGTGATAGAGCTTGCATGCACATCTCATAATGTGCTTTAGCAAGCATAAAGCATAAACCATATATGGTGGTGTGCCGTTTTAGGCACTGTTGGTCTGTAATTTATGTGCGGATGCTTCAATCAAAAATAACATGAATAATTGTTACTTATAACATTGTTACAAATAACAACATACAAAGTTAAGTACACAAGCAAAAGGAAAACAAATCAATGTTTTACGTATGTGTGGATCATATGGTGCATGATTGGCACCCCAGTGCATGTGGGCGCTCAGCCTCGGGGTGTCAGCTGTGCTCCAGCGGACCGAAGAGACAGCTGCAGCTTGATGGGTCTCTTAGGAGCCAAAAGGCCCATGGTGTCCAACTCTACTGGAATCTAGAGGGGAAGATTGGGAGAAATCATTTATTTGTTATTTTGATGATGCCCTCATTCACACGCCATCTAGAGACTCCATGCCCACTGCTACAGGCTATAAACCATTTTGTTGCTTATGCAAACAACGGCCTATTTCAAAACTCCTTCGACTAATGTAATTTTGGTCCTAAACAAAAGTTTAAACTTGTTATCATCCATTAATTGATAAAGATAGGAATAAGATTTGTTACACCATTTGTAAAATTTGAGAATAAGCCTTAATATGTAAGCCTATATTATACGTCCTCTGGCTATGTTTTTAAATGAACAGGCTCTACCGTTTGAAAAGTAAGCTATTAAACAACACGCATAGCCTATGCTGCATTTCAAATAGGAAGCATACGCTTAAAACGTCCATGTTAAACAACGGACAAATGAGTGAGGCGGTTCAAACATGGCCAGGCCCAGGCAGACTAGCCTTAAAGGTTTTTTCAGAGGCCAGACGCGATGGATGATGATAAATTGGTAACTTGTCTGAAGCCTCAGATGTCCGGTCAACTCCACCACCACCAGATAAAAAGCAGAAGTGTCGGGCGTATGTCGGAATCAGTGACATTGGAAGTGGAGTTGCGGGGGGTGCGGCCGCTCCAAGACACTGTCATTCTCCGTGTACACTGGACATGCAAAGTGTTCTTTACCCAAAGCATACAGTAGGCCTATGCGTTCTCTGTCTATGATCTGCAGGGTTAGGGCCTCCTCGACGAGAATAGGAAACATTTCTTAATTTATTGTTATCAAATAAAGAGGCATAGTATTAGGGGGTAGTGGTGTGAGCGCTCATTCTTGTGTGTGCGCATCTGTGTAAGTTAAACAGTCACCACTGGAGATAACGTGTAGCAGCAACAAACAATGCCTTTTTAAAACAACGAACGAAGGGACTCTTGCTGTCCATGAAAAGATACTGGCTAGATCTTGTTAGGCATGTTTAAGTTAGGCTAATGAACATGTTGCATTCTATACAGCCTGATTATGCCATTCTTTAAGCTACATAGCCTGTCTCCAGTTTTCGTCAATTTGACTAATTAAGAAGCGATAATAGGATATTTGACCGGCATATCATCAAAATGTCCGGAAAACGAAACCTCTGATCGTCACCATTTTTTTCTAGCGGAAACTCTGATCCATACATAAATAGACCACTGCGGATCTTTCCTTTAAGTAACTCTAGGTGGAATAACCATTGGCAACACAAGATGTCGCGTGACCAATGTTAAATTCATCTCAGCTTTTGGGGCGACAAGGTAATCACCGGCTGTCTATACCTGGTTAAGAAGATAGGTGTTTATTACTTGTGTGTGTGTACAGAGGCAGGTGTTCCTCTCTCACCTCGGTCTCGGCACAGGTGTTGATGGTGAATCTCTGCAGCAGCTCCACGATGGCCAACTTCATGCTGATGAGAGCGAAGCGCATCCCGATGCAGTTCCTGGGGCCGAGTCCGAACGGCATGTAGGTATACTGGTCAATGTTCTCCTTGTTCTCCTTACTGAACCTGCATGAAGGAGAGACATGAGACAGTGGCAAAATACATGTGAAGAAAAAACTAATATTGGGAAAACATTCAAATTTCCCCCAGCTACTGTTAAAAGTGTACAGTAAGTGACAATATTAACTAGAAAATGCAATTCCAGGGAATTACCATTGCATGTAAATGCAAAAAAGCTGCTGTGTATAACATTATATTACTTACAGTATGATTATTCAGATTACACAGTCTTACAGTATTCTTGAAAACCACTTACTTGGTTAGATGTTAGCTTAGAGTATATGACAGTCAGTAAAAATAAACGGTCAATTCAATATTGATCAACATTCTTTGTTTTAATACAGCAGAATGATACTCAGAATACACTAATGAACACTTACCAATGTAAGCTTGAAGTAAAAATCACAGTTGTGTATATATATACACAGAACTTGATAATGCCAATCATATTATCCTAAGACAGATCTATTTATCAGTGGTAACTCTGAACTGGCAGCAACAGCTAGATGCCTCAGTTAATGGTATTAGGTCAAATTTGATGGTGATATATACACTGAAGAATAAAAGAGTCAGCCCTTCAAATGATCAGTTTTAGACAGAACTTAGGTTAGAATCTTATTTTTCACACAGCACAGCTCAGGTCTAAAAAGAGAGGTCTAACAACACAGCTATGTTTCACAGATGTTACAGCACAGGAATGATTCAAAGGTATGAATGGTTGACAAGTATGATTCACAGGGGGAACATATAGTTAGCGAGTATAGTCCTCACACAACAATATACATTCTCAGAATGTCTCAGTGTAGATCTCAGATAAGTCTCAGTATGGTTAAATGGTATGTGCACAGATATGGTTACATGTTTGTAAGAATGTATGTTAGTATGTTGCTAGCAACATTGTCAGAGATGTATGGTTGACAGGTGTGCACACAGACAGGCACACACATAATGTCATACATGGTCATCACCACTGGTCTGGTCTGGAACCTAAAAGACAAAAGCAAACAAGTTTAACAGTTATGCCAAAACAATACAAGGAATGTCCGCAATTGTCCCAACAGTAGCCTATTCATGGCTTTAATAAGGTCCCTTTCCACAAGAGTATAATCAAGCACCAAATGCATTCATAATCTAGGTGCTTGATTGTATACACCTGTGGAAAGGGACCTGATGAAACCCATCAATAGACGAACTATGATAGCATACCGTGATAGTGTTTACTTAGGCTATGTAAGAATCAGGAGCATAGAATGAAAACGTAGCCATGGCCTATTTGATACACAAACAAGCGGTGAACAACGTTACAAATTTGGTAAAAAATAAAAACAGGAGCATATTTGTTAGCTTTAACTAAAATGTGAACGGTGGAAGTTATAATGTTATGACCATCAACAATGAGTCACGTTATTCATGCCCTTCATGACACCCATGATGGGTTTCATCAGGTTCCTTCACACAGTATAATCAAGCACCAGTCTGCATTCATAATCTATTCTAGGTGCTTGATTCTATACACCCGTGTAAAGTGACCTGATGTCGAATAAAATCAGAGCCATAGTATCTGTAGGCCTACTTACTTCTCTGGTTTATGTTAACATTCTAGTTAAAACGCTGCTGGTTAGTAGGCCTAATGAACAAATGTAACGTTAACGTTAGTGCATTAGGCCTACGTTTGATTGTCGTTATCTATCGAAACCTACAGCTAACCGGTCACTGTAACATTGACGACATATTAACATTGATTAACAGTGGGTTTCCTTACATAATCAACGTAGCAAGGTACTAACGTCCACTAGCCTATTTCACTAATGTTAAAACGTTAACGTTACCTAACGTTATAACGTTAGTGTAGCTTATATGTTTCATACATTCATACATATATAACGCTAACGTTACATAATGTTTGACGACATAAATGACTCAAATACCAAAAACCGGAACACTTACCTTGTCTGTAATTAGAGAAATGTGCCTCTGAATGAGAGTTTCACAAGCAAATAAAGTGACCACGGCACAGCAGCCGAAGACGTTCAGCAGATTCACAGCTCCAGGTAGCTCTGCTACTGTTGATTGCTTTCAGGTGGAGGTCACGTCATAATGCTAAAAGTTGCTGCCATGGCGGTCAATGTTAACTCTACGAGAATTTCTTGCTCTTTTATCGTAAATATCTCAAAAAGTATAAAGTTCA
The DNA here is from genome assembly GCF_018492685.1 of Alosa sapidissima. NCBI lineage: Eukaryota > Metazoa > Chordata > Actinopteri > Clupeiformes > Clupeidae > Alosa > Alosa sapidissima. Next base: position 13,925,949 of record NC_055965.1, read on the forward strand.
CAAATGTAAAGACATTGTACAATTGTCCGTTACAAGACCTTTGTAGGAATGTTTAAACGACATCAAACGGTTCAGTGGTTTTAGAGCCTTTGAACGTCAAATTTGGTCGGAAGAAGAATAATAACTAGAAAAGCATTTCCTGAAGGAAATACAGTGCATGAAAATGCAAAAATATGCTAACTTAGCTTGCATAACTCTTAAAAATGATAAGCTATGCTAACTAGCATGCTAACAATGTTAACATGCTAACCATGTGACTTAGCTAACTTAACTTATCACTTTTAGTAGTTATGCTAACTATGCTAACAAACATGCTAACTATGCTAACCATGTGACTTAGCTAACCTAGCAAATCATTTTAGCAGGTATGCTAACTATGTTAACTAGCATGCTAACAATGCTAACATGCTAACCATGTTACTTAGCTAACTTAGCTAATAATTTTTAGCAGTTTTGCTAAAAATGTTAACAATGTTATCAATGCTAACATGCTAACTATGCTAACCATGCTAACTAGCTACAGTGGGTAGGAGTCATAGTTGATGACAAGTAACAGTTACAATGGCTGAACAGTTAAAAAGTTCAGTAGTTCAAAGGGTTAAATTGTTTAACCCTTACAAGCCCGACCATTCTAATTTCGTTAAAATTTTAACGATGACCAATCATCTAATATCTCAGCTGTCCAATGACTGATTTTATTTCTGAAATCTTCCCCGTAATGCTGACAACATAAGCTTCAATTTGATATGATTGGTTAAGGGGTTTATGGCGCGAAATGTTTTGGATACTTGAAGATGAGTCGTGAAAAAAACTTTTCACTTCAGTCGTACATTTTAACATGGACCGCTAGATGCCACCTGCACTTCGTTGGAGTTTACCTCGACTGGAAACCACACAGCTGGATAAACTGAGGTAATATATATTTTACATCGTTTCTAGTTATGGTTAATCTTAATTTGTAGTCATAAAATCATGTTATTTGATAGTAATATGCTTTCTCATCAGCGTCAACATTATGGCATAGCGGGGGCTAAGTGCATCGTCATGTAACTTTAGCTAGCTGCATTACTCTGAACTGCTTGCAGTATTCTCGTTTGCTTTTTATATCAGTTATTTTCATTTGACAATTTCATTTAAAAAACTGTTAGTATATAACCTGTAAGTAAGTTTGTTTTCTAGTACCAATTTGCTTGTTAGGTAAGCATTATATTGGCAAGTCAGTATAGCATACCAAAGCTGAATAAATCAATGGGCGCCGCGTTTCTAAGTTGCGTTCTCTTACATGAAATAAGTTGAGCGATATTTTTACTCCTCTCAATATGTAGTTGTAGAAAACAAGATGTGAAATCACGGATTCTGTCAGAAATGTAGTGCTAATTAACGTATTGTCTCTCATCGGGTTGTTACCTCGCTAGGCAGTTTGTAGTGAACTGTTTTACCTTGCTTCTAAATGTCAAACATCAGACGTGCTTGTCTCAACATTTTCTAAGATGGCATGACTTGATATTCTACTCTTCTCAATATGTAGTTTTATAGAAAACATGATGTGAAATCACATATTATGTCAGAAATGTCATTATTGCATTTAAGCAGTTAGTTACTAGGTGAAATGTAATCTGTCTTTATCTTAATGCCAGCCAGGCAATCAGATTTAGGGTAGCTAAACCCATGTGTAATAAAATGACTTTTCATACTTCTAAATATTTTTGAGTTACTCAAAATGCTTCAATAGTTTAGGCTACCTCTTCTTGTGTATGTATGTGCACACATGCACACATCTGTAGTTTTGTGATTTTATTTTTTTAATTAATAAATGTATTACATTTGTATGATTTTACTGTTGTTTCAGATGGAGGATGACAAGACCTACACAGACCTCCTTGCAGGCCTGAAGAGGTGGTTGACTGCTGATGAGCTTGCGCTCACAATGTTGAAGACCATGTGAGGATGGAGGAAGAAGGTATAGATTTAGGTGGCGTGCGTAGGGTGGTGTAGACTGCCACTAAAACACTGTGAAATAGACTTGTTATGTTGATTTTTATGTTGTTGTCCCAGGCATATGTGGTTTTACCAACCGGAACGGGTGAGAGGTTGTGCTTAGTAGGCCGTTGTATGCAAACACACAGTGCAGGGGCATGGGACGAAGAGACCCCAGAAGAGTTTCACAGTTTTCTGGGATTGATCATTGACATGGGACTTCACTTCCCTCCCTAATATCCATTGCAACTGGGGAACCAAGTCTCTGAAGGGATCAGGGAGCGTTGACCAAATGAGAAATACATATTGTGTACACTTTTTCTCAATTGACATTGCTGTTTCAGTAGTTTCTTATTATTTCAAGTTTGGCAATGCAGAATCTGGTGTTGAACCTAGGTTTGGTAGCTACAGCCAGAAAGATTTTGGCGAAAATCTATCACAACAGCTGGCAGGCATTTCCGTCAAAATTTCAGCCTCGCCTTCAGCTGCTCCAACTACTACTCTGTCATCTTTTCATCAAGTACATATTCCTGTACAGCAGGAGCCAAAGAAAAATTGTTGGCTTTGTTATAAAAACAATACATAATAACACTAAAGTAGCTTGTATGGCCTGGAGTTTAGCGGTAGGTGACTGCTTTTTTGGTAAACAAAATTGCTGTCAGATTTGGCATTCTACAGAAGGGGATGCGTTTCGTTATGAGTCATAGGTCCTCTGTGTTTAACCTTCAGGTTCCCCACCCCACCTTTCCCTATCCTCCTCTGTGTGTGTGTGTGTGTGTGTGTGTGTGAGTTTGTGTTTATATGTGTGTATGTGTTTATTCTCAACAGGCTTGTTCTATGTAATCCACTTTCAAATGTTTAGACACATTGATTTTTGAGTGATGTTGAAGTTGATTGTATTCCTAGCTTTTCATAAATAATACATTTTATAGATGTATATCATTTTCATATTACACTAATTTATATAAGGAAGTTGTATCTGTTGAATCAAATGTATTCTATGTCTCTTCAGAATTGATCTTCAATAAATATACAGTATGCTTACTTCCTGTATTACTGGTAAGGTACATGTTTTTCGTTTTATATATCATTATTGTTGACTGTAGCATTTGCTTATATACAAATAAATGGTTTATTCTTATGGACCAAATACATCTAAACCATTGTGTCTGACTTCATTATTAGTTTTTATGCATACTTTTATGTTTTTGGTGAGAAAGAGAATGCGAATTCTGTCAACATTCTAAATCCCGTTTCCTGCATTTTTATACACTTATCACTTAATTTATCATAACTTTTGAAAGGTTAATGGTATTCCAATTCAGTCTTTTTTGTTAAATAGCCCACAACTTGCTGAACATGTCATACACTCTATATTTTTCTCTATCTCGTATAGAAATATGATGAAAATTTATTTTTATGCGAATGAAATTCAATTTTAACGAATTTCGGTATACATTTGGAGAGGATTTTCAAAGACTGTTCATTACTATATCAACATTACCATATGTATTTTACATCATTTGATAGAACTGACCCTTCTGATTACAATGGTATGTATATCCTATTGATGGTATGTATTATACTCAAGAAATAAGGTTTTTTGTGTAAGGAGGTCATCCAGCACCAAAAATGGAATGTTCGGCACGGGCACGAAAGGGTTAATAGTGAAATATTGTAGTGAGGACTTTTATTTTGAAACAGTTTTTGGCAGAGGAAGCAGTTGAACAGGATGTGTAGTCTTAATAGGGCCAGTTTGTATGCTTAAAGCCTGAGACTGGCAGTTGATCCAGGTGTCCTGAACACCTGCCATAGGATTCTAATTGCTTAACGGCCGTATTATGATGTCATAATCGGCAATGTTAAGTCTATGGGGATTTTTACAAAGTTTTTCTTTAATAGTTTAAAAAGTATAAAAGTTTCAAAGTTGAAAAGACATACCAACCTGATCTGTTTGAAGACCTACGTTACAAAGTTTAAAGGAAGTTTCTAAGTTAAACTGTTCAAGAGAAATTGCGTACGGAAAAAGTGGTAAGCGGAATAATAATAATAAGAAGTTGCCTAGGAGTACAGTGCATTTTCATGCACTGTAATAAGAAGAAGTTGCCTAGGAAGAACAGTACAGTGCATTTTCATGCACTGTAATATGAAGAAATCGGATAACAATAGAGTGCATTTTCATGCACTCTAACTAGAAAACGCAATTCCAGGGAATTACCAGTGCATGAAAATGCAAAACATGTGTGAAATATATTGTTAAAACAGATGATGTGCTAGTTGGCAACCAACATGATGAGGTTTAATATAGTTGAAATAACTGAACTGGGAAGATGAGGTTTAATATAGTTGGAATGAGTGAACTAGGTAGATGAGGTTTAATATAGTTGGAATGACTAAACAGATAGGTGGATAGTTTAAAAGTTTAAATTATTTGCTAGGTAGACAAGGTTTAATATAGTTGGAATGACTGGACAGTTAAATAGGTGGATAGTTTAAATGGTTAAATTATTTGCTAGGTAGATGAGATTTAATATAGTTGGAATGACTGAACTAGGTAGATGAGGTTTAATATAATTGGAATGACTGAACAGTTAAATAGGTGGATAGTGTAAAAGGTTAAATTATTTGCTAGGTAGATGAGGTTTAATATAGTTGGAATGACAACTAGGTAGATAAGGTTTAATATAGTTGGAATGACTGTACAGTTAAATAGGTGGATAGTTTAAAAGGTTAAATTATTTGCTAGGTAGATGAGGTTTAATAGTTGGAATGACTGAACTAGGTAGATGAGGTTTAATATAGCCTGGCCACCTGGCCTAGGATTCTAATTGCTTAACAGCAGTCTTAATAGAGCCATATTGTATGCTCAAAGCCTGAGACAGAGTATATAGTTTAAAAAATGTAGATAGTGTAATGGATGTTGATAGACAGAAAGTTAAATGGATGTTTATAGGCAGATTGTTTAATGGATGTTGATGGATAGTTTAATGGGTGGATGAGTGAATGGTTTGAAGAGGATGAATGGATAGAAAGTTGGATGAAATGTGCCTTATATCCTTGTAGAATGGAGAGTCACAGAGAGAGTTGGCCTAGTTCAGCAGAAAGCAGTTGATACAGGTGCAATCAGTTGAACTGATTCTTTGATGGGGCCTAGATGAGCAGCTGGAAGTTGATACAGGTGCAAATCAAGTTAATTAGTCCATTGTGATGTCATCAGCCTAATGTTAAGTCTATGGGGAAATTTTGAGTAGTTTTTAATAAATAGTTTAAAAAGTATAAAAGTTACAAAGATGAAAAATACATTGCCCAGATGTCCTAAGTAAGACCTACGTAACATAGTTTGAAAGGAAGCTGGAGCTCCAAGCGGATGTGTACACGCAGCCTTACAACACTGTTTACAGCTCTTCGAGTCACGATAAAATGTCATTTTTGGTACATAGCTAATTTAGATACACCTATGGTGTGGGTGCTTGCGTTGTATATGCGACATAGCCTATACACGCATAACGGCGGAAATACGGGACCGACGGTAATAGACGAGTTCCATTACAGCTCTGTAGGCCTATTTGACGGTCATATTCAAATTTGCAGTGGTCTCTTAATTTTGAATATGACCGTCAACTGATTCGAATGTCACTCAGCAACCGTAGGATGACATCAGAAAAATGTTATTCTTATTCTAAAATTCATTTTTTCCAGAGCTGCATATGATATTTTTTTGTGAAGAGATCTGCCGGACAACTCAATTCAACAACTGAGCTCTTTCTCTCAATCTATCTCTCATGTACCTCTCTGGTTTGAAGCTCTCGGGGTCAGTCCAGACTTCCGGGTCTCTGTGAAGAGCAAAGGTGGGCACCATGACAACGATATCCTTAGGGATGATGACACCACCGACGTCCACGGTCTTCTTGCAGACTCTCTCGAGGCGAGCAGCAGGTGGATACAGACGCAGCGTCTCGTTTATCACACAGTCCAGATATTCCATCTGCATCAGGGCTTCATACTGGACTTCAGCCTGGACAGAGATGGGAGCGGTTCTCACAACCCGTCCAAAAACATTTGTCATATTGATTTTGTAGCCTATACACACAAACACACGAATACTTCATGAACTAAAATGCAAAGTAACCTCTGTTAGACCTACTGTGTTTTCAAGCGAAACACCATTGTGAAATATATTAAAATGCCATTCATTGCCTCTAGTGACAGAAACAGAACTCCACAGCACAGGACCTCAAATACAGTAGCTAACAATTACTACTGGCTTTAATATAATATCTCTTAGACACAGAAACAGAAAGGTGACTTTGTCTGGGAAGACTTCATCAATCTCATCGTGGAGCTTCTTCAGGGTATCTGGGTTTGTGGCCAGATTGTAGAACAGGAAATTCATAGTAGAACTGCTGGTCTCGTAGCCGGCAAAGATAAAGATCATCGCTTGAGACAGAATCTCGTGATCACTCAGTCCTAGATGAAAGACATAGATTGTAGTGAGAACTGCTGTGCACCCATATGCAAGAGTTTTTTTTTTCATAGATAAGATTGACAGGCTTTTTATTTATTTATTCATTTGCTTATGAGGGACAACGCTCATTAATTGACTTTTACAAGTTACACATTTAGACCTGTTTAAAAGTTGTTGAATATAAATTAACAGTAAGCACCTGGATAACCGAGATTCAAAATGTCTCTAGTCAGAGGACATCTGAGTATTTCTTTGGTTCTATGTGTAGACGTTTCAGAGAGAAGAAATACCTTTGTGAGCGCCATCTCCGGTTCCATTCTCTTCTTTCTGAGGGGCCTGGGAGTCCATCATCAGTTGTAGGAAGTCCACTCGGTTCTGCAAACATGAGAAGATATGCAGGTCCAGTGATGAACTTCACCTTCAGCAAAATTGATTTACAGAGTAGGAACGTGGATGAGCACAGTAATGACGGATGGGAGACTTGTTTTTTTTTCCAGTGGGGATGGGTTACTAAGGAATTCACAGGGAATCTACACATAGAAGTATAATGTAAATGGATTATTGCTGTTATTGTTATGGGATGCTACTAGTATTTGTATTTTTATTATTACTATTTGTAACATTATAAATCTTGTTTTTGTTATTGTTAGTCTATTGTTATTATTTTAAATGTGTTTGATTTTGGTGGAGTGAGATATAAAGCCTCCAGTTGGATCTGGAATAAAAGATGAGGGATGGACAGGAAGGTTAAAGGTCAAAACACCTTGGGAACAACGAGACAAGCAATGATTGGAGTATGGAGGGCATCCTACAGATGTATAGGCATGCATGCATGCATGCACACACACACACTGTGAAATCCTACAGACTTTTGTGCCTGCCATGTACTTACCTGCCGTGAACCCCGCCTGCCAGCTCCAGAGAGGTTCAATGGAGATCCCAAGGGATGCAAAGGTTTCCTGACCCAGTGCCGCTTGTCCTTTGACCTCCAGCCTGCTGCCTATCCAACTGAACATTCCCGAGTGGCCTACGTCATAACTCTTTTGACCGGAAGAGCCCTGTCCTGGGCCACCGCACTCTATGAGAACAACAGTCCTGTTTGCAGCTCTTTCACTGCCTTCTCCAAGGAGATGATGAAAGTCTTCGCACCTGACGTCAGCGGTCGCACAGCAGCCAACAAGCTCCTGCAACTTCGCCAGGGTCGCCAGTCAGCAACAGACTATGCCATCCAGTTCCGCACCCTAGCAGCTGAAAGTGGTTGGGGAGAGCAGGCCTTGCTCACATTTTACCATGGACTATCAGACCCTATCAAGGACGAGCTAGCCTCATGGGAAGAGGCTGAAAACCTTGAAGTGTTGATTGCCCGGGTTATTCGTCTGGACCACCGACTCCAGGAGCGTACCAAGGCCCCAAGAAGATTCCACTCCTATGCGGTCCCAGTCAATGCCACCCCTGTTCCACAGTCCTCTGATGGTGGCCCAGAGCCCATGCAGCTGGGTGGCACTCGGCTGTCCCAAGCTGAACGTGACCGGCGTATGAGGGAACGCTGTTGCATTTACTGTGGAAACCCTGGACACTTTCGAAATGCCTGCCCTGAACTAATGGGAAAAGCCAAGCCCCGTCCAGCACCAGGAGATCTGTGACGGGGGTGAACTCCTCTCCTGAGCTTCCAGCCTCTGGCTTTTTAACTCCTCTCACCATATCCTGGGGTCACAAGACACATTCTCTACAGGCACTCATCGACTCTGGCGCAGCTGGCAACTTTATGGATCACTCTCTCGCACAACACCTGGAGATTCCGACATCTGCTCTTGATCCTCCTCTTTCTGTTACCGCTCTGGATGGACGGCCTTTAGGAGCAGGCCTTGTTGAATTGACCACCTCTACCATTCATCTGCAGATCGGTGACCACGAGGAGAATCTTTCATTCCACTTGATCCAGTCTCCTGAGTTTCCGGTAGTCCTAGGATTCCCCTGGCTTACTCGCCACAACCCACATCTCGATTGGAGTTCCTGCACTATCCGCGGATGGAGATCTACGTGCCACACCACCTGCCTTGTCTCAAGCTCCTGTGCATCTGTTCATTCTCCCGAGGCAATCTGAGTTTCTCCCGAGTCAACCCAGACAGCTCCTGAGTCAACCCGAGCACCGCCCGAACTGTCCAGAGTACCCCCAGAGTACCATCATCTGAAGGAAGTATTCAGCAAAAAGAAAGCAGCGACTCTACCGCCTCACAGGTCTTATGACTGCACCATTGATCTGCTGCCAGGCACCTGTCCTCCAAGGGGGCGCATCTTTTCCCTCTCTGCGCCAGAACGCATTGTCATGGAGAAGTACATCAAAGAGGCGTGTCCACAGGCTTTATCCGACCCTCTTCTTCACCAGCTGGGGCAGGCTTCTTCTTCGTGGGCAAGAAAGATGGAGGTCTGACGCCATGTATTGACTACAGGGGCCTCAACAAGATCACTGTGCAAAATCGTTACCCTCTCCCCCCTCATGTCTTCAGCCTACGAACTTTTGCAGGATGCAACAATATTCACCAAACTGGATCTCCGTAATGCATACCATCTTGTCCGTATCCGTGAAGGAGACGAATGGAAAACTGCTTCAGTTTCACAATCTCCTACCGGCCAGGTTCCAAGAACATCAAACCTGATGCACTGTCTCGCCAATTCCAGCCAGCCAACCAAGACAGCCCCCCGGAGACAATCATTCCAAGATCCCAACTTGTTGCACCAGTCCGCTGGGAAATCACCTCTGTGTTGTCCAGCAAGCCTTAAACAACGATCCTGGCCCTCACAGCAGGCCTCCTGTTTGTTCCTCTCGCTGCACGTGGACAAGTCCTTCAATGGGGACATGCCTCCCGTCTCACCGCCCATCCTGGATCCTCTAGGACACTTGAGTTCATTCAACGTCGCTTCTGGTGGCCGAATATGAAAAAAGACGTACAGACCTATGTGGCCAGTTGCCCAAACTGTGTCCAGGGAAAGGATTCACGTCAGAGACCCCAGGGTCTTCACCCACTGTGGATTCCTCGTAGACCTTGGTCACACATCTCTCTAGACTTCATCACTGGCCTACCAGCCTCAGAAGGTAACACCACTATTTTGGTCATAATTGATAGATTTTCTAAAGCATGTCGTTTCTTGCCCTTGCCAAAATTGCTTTCTGCCAGTGAAACTGCTAGACTTGTGTGTGACCATGTTTTTCGAGTTTTTGGTCTCCCCCAGGATGTTGTCTCTGATCGCGGACCCCAGTTTACCTCCTGCTTCTGGCGAGCCTTCTGCAAACTCCTGGGTGCTACTGTGAGCCTGTCCTCTGGCTTCCACCCCCAATCTAATGGGCAGACCGAAAGGCTGAACCAGGACCTGGAAGCAACCCTGAGATGTGTAGTATCTGCCAATCCATCCTCCTGGTATTCCCAGCTTCCTTGGGTGGAATATGCTCACAACACCTTGAAGTGCTCTGCCATTGGTATGTCACCTTTTGAATGTCAATTCGGCTACCAACCATCTTTGTTTCCCGTGCAGGAGGTGGATGCAGGGGTCCCGTCAGCCCAGCAGTTTGTGCGGCGATGCCGGCGCACCTGGAGAATGGCCAGATGGGCTCTACTGAAAGCTTCCCAGCAATACCAGCAGCAGTCCAATCGGCACCGGAGGTTGGTCACCTTCAGGCCTGGACAAAGGGTCTGGTTCTCCGCTCGAGACCTTCTGCTGAGGGTGTAGAATCCCAAGCTTGCACCCCGCTTCATCGGCCCTTTCAAGGTGATTCGCCGGGTCAATCCTGTGGCCTACACCCTCCTACTTCCCCGCTCCATGAAGGTCCACCCGACCTTCCACGTCTCCAGCTCTGTCCGGTGGTCACTTCGCCGCTGCTTCCTGCCCCCAGGCCGCCGCCTCATAGACTGGGAGGGGTACGGTCCGGAGGAGCGGTCTTGGGTGCCGTCCAGGGACGTACTTGACCTCACTTTGATAAGGGACTTTCATCGTCTGCACCCTGACCACCCTGGGATCGTCAGGAGACGATCTTGGGCGGGGGGGTACTGTGAAATCCTACAGACTTTTGTGCCTGCTATGTACTTACCTGCCCACAAGATGTCGCCATTTTGCCACTGTGTGCTTCTGAAATCCTATGAATTTTTGTGCTTGCCATGTACTTACCTGCCCACAAGATGTTGCCATTCTGCCTTTGCGTGTTTTTGTTTACTCGCTCCCCTTTCCTTGGTTAATGGAAATTCTTCTGTGATTGGATGATTGGATAATTGGTGTTGATGTACCGGCCTATTTAAGATCCTGTTTTTTTCTTTGTCTCTTCTGAGTTTTCCTGAGAGACACAGTGTGAGTCCCCGGTTTTCTGTGCTGCTAAATCTTGAGCTCTTGTTTTGATTTTGACAACTGCCTGCATTTTGGAGAATTTGAAAAGCCTGTTTTTGTGCTGAAATACTTTTTGTTGGAACTCTGATTTTTGACTGAAGACTTTTGTTTTCATTGGACTGCTGGCTGTGAACTTTTGTTTTTGGGACTCTGGGAACTTTCACTGAACTGAAGAACTGCATTTTTTGTGTCCTGTGTTTTTGAAAGTAAAGAAAACTTATCAGAACTCATTGCTTCTCTGCATGTCTGTCCAAGGTCAACCACCCAACTAAATTCCTGACACACACACACCAATAACCCATGTGCTACAGCTACGGACTACCAGGATCCATTTCTTACTGACCTGGTGAGAGTCGGCTTCCCTCTGAGACTTAATGGTCTGCAGTGCAGCATAGAAGTAGTCCGTCACAGAGACGGGGAAGAAGGCAAAATTCATTTTCTCTAAGATGGGCGCCATGAAGGGGAAGAAAGCTGAAGGTAGTTTGAAGCAGAGACAGAGACGGGGCAAAATTAAGTCTACATGAAACAAATTGGTTGGTAGGCTACACCTTAAAAGTCCTGAAGCACTAACAAACTTGTTTTTATATCATTGTATTTTGTATAAACTCACTTAACAGTCATATTCCTATTCACAGATATATGGAATGAAGTTTACATGAAGCAAATTGGTTGGTAGGCTATGTCTTAAAGGTCCTGAAGCACTAACTAACTAGCTTGTGTTTATATAATTTTATCTTGTACAAACTCACTTAACAGTCATATTTTTATTCACAGTTATGTTGAACTCCAACTCACACTCTCGCATCTCCATCTATATACTACTGACACATTACTGTCTATGTGGCTATACATTACCAACAATCAGGAAGAGTGGGTTAAGCAGGTCAAACTTCAACATTTTCTTGATGTTGGTGACAAAGGGGTCTTTGGGGTTGTTGAGGGAGTCGATGTCCACGCTGAAAGCAGTGCTGGTCACCACGTCCATGCTGTAAGCGCCAAAGTACCTGGAAACAGAAGAGGCTTTGCTCTCATACTCTTCTCTCTCCTCCATCTCCTCCTGATTTGTCTTTCTCTATGTGTTTCTTTTTCCATCATTTCCTCCATGTCTCTTTCTCGCTCACCAGTCCTTCTCCTCTGGAACTATATATTATATAGATAGACAAGATTTTGCAGTGGTGGTGGTGTATCCTTAGATATAAAATGGACCCCTCCAAGTACATATTAGTATATTTGTCTGCTACAAGCTAAACGGTATTTCACAAATAATGCGAGGGCTTCCAACAGAATCTTAGCCTGATAATAATCTGGAAGATTTTGTTTTGTATTCTGGGACTCTGTTTTCCACCCTGATAGTTCACAGAAGCGCTCACTCTTTAGTGTCTGATGGCCTGCCCAGGTCTGCATCCTTCTTCATGCTGTTCACCAGGTTGTGTGAGTGGGTCTTCATGATCCCAAACATCTGATGCAACAAAAACAGAGAAGATCAAGTTGTTGTCTAGTATGTATTTATACTATGCATGTATGTATTCACCATTAGATACAGTATACCACTGCTGAAATTGCATTCTATGTGATGCTGGTCATATATCAATCACTTTGTGATCAGTTGCTGTGTAGGCCTATGCTCTACGCTGTATGATTTCAAAACTATATTGAGAAAATTTCAGTGTGACCAAAACACTTTTCAGTGTGACCAAAACACTGTGGCTATTAGTAAAATACATGAGATCATGCAGAATACAGAAAAATCTGGTCATATATTTTGTGTTTTTTACTTTGAGAGCATTTCAGTTACATAAATGACAACTCAGATAATAAGATTTCCCTCAACATTCTATCTGTGTGTGCTACATAGGCTGTCTGTCCAGGGCATCCCAGGAGGACTGTGTGTGTGTGTCTCTGATAAGAAGGAGATACACACCTCCTTCAGACGGCCACTGGTGAAAGATGGAGACAGTACACTACGGATCCTTCTCCAGTCTTCATCCTCAGCTATGGACACAGCGTCATACAGCTGTCCATTGAGGCGGAAATTCTGTAACAAAGCACACTCAGATTTAGACCCACTTTATTCAATACTTGTATCAAAATTAAAATGTCCTTTATTTACTTATTTTTTTAAGTGCATAAGATATTGTGTGCATATGATATGAGTTGTGTTTTCAGCTGTACCCGTCTGTTGGTGAAATATGAGTAGCATTCCTTGACCAGGACAGTTTTGATCAACTCTGTGTCCATGATGGTAAGAACAGGCTGCCGCCCATCATAAATTCTAGAGGAAGAACACAACACTAAAGAACATTCTTAATATCTATATCCAAAAGGGTATGTGATACACCTGCAATACATGACACTTATATTATTCTATTAACAACATTTTATTTATTACTTTATAGGCTATTATTATGCATTTCCTTTATTCCTACCCCTGGTTCCGTGTGTAAAGTTTACAAAGTAAGAATTTCACTGTGCACAGCAATGCATAGATGACAATCACATACATGTCATCATATACAGTACCCTCCAGAATTATTGGCACCTCTGCTAAAATTGACTAAAAACTGGTATAAAAAAGAATCAGTTGGTGATTTATTGTAATATCACAATGGAAAAAAATAGGGAAAATCCAACCTTGAAGGGAAGCATATTTTTTTGAGAAAAAGGAAAATCTCATAAAGAAATAAATATTTTTAACAAAAACTCATTGCTCACAATTATTGGCACCCCTGCTGGTAATACCTTCTTAAGCCACCCTTTGCCAATAAAACAGCTTGTAATATTCACCTATGACACCCAATAAAGTTGGAGAATATAAAGCAAGAGATTTAAGATGTTGTTCGTCTTTACAGAATCTCCTCAGATCGTCCAGATTCCTTGGTCCACACTTGTGCATTCTCCTCTTTGAATCACCCCACTGTTTTTCTGGTTAAGATTACCTCATACTGTTGAGCGATTTACATATGTTTATGTGTACATAGTACTTTCTTGGCCCAACATCCTTTTATGATGTCATCACATGTGTTTTGAAATGCTGGTTGTAAATGTTGACAGTTCCCCTTTAATGGCAGGTCCACATTGTCATGACGTAATCATGATTGTCAGATTGAACTTGCTTCAACTTCTATGAACTTTGAACTTCCTAAAGCCATGTGACAGTCGATAAGACAATGCGATAAGGCAAGGGCAGGTGTAACTGTGCTCAACAACTCTACCACTGACCAAGAATTTCTAGTTGGGTCAGTCTTCAAATTAATGCTAATAACTGTTTATTTTGCACATTGGTTTTCTGAACTAGACTGTTGACAGAGGAAAAACACTAGTGGATCAATTTGCTGTCTAATTTAATTACAATAACATACAGTATGTCGTTCATCGATATAACACAAAATATTTTTACATTCGTACAAAACATTTGAGACAGCTGGATGTGTATGATTAATGAGTTTCTTACCCCCACATCTTGCCATATTTCTGGAAACATTCCATGTCAAAATTGTGGGGTCCCTAAAGTAAGAGAACACTGGTGAACAAATGTGCATTTTAGCCAGTCAATGCCTACGGATCCCCTAAAGGACCATATTGTTTTAGCCAGTCAATGCCTACGAATCCCCTAAAGGGCCGTATTGTTTTAGCCAGTCAATGCCTACGGAGCCCCTAAACTATAAGGGACATATCTGCACAAGGCTCAGCACTGGCCACACCCCCTCCAAGCACTCACTCTGCTCACACACCAGGTCTCTGGCTGTGTCTCAAACTACTTCTGTCAGTACAGTGTGCACTGAGCGCTTATTTCCATAGTGCCCACCACCAATATCTGCACTATATATTTTGAACTAAGTATTTGAAGTGTGCAAGCTTGCTTTGGACTGTTAATTGTATATTCCCTGAGTTTGGACTGTTTCCTCAATATTCTGTGTTTTACCTGTAATCTCCTGTGTTTTGAATGCTCCTATAGGGAGCTTTTTGGTTTGAGACTGTTTTTGAATAAACCGCTTTGCCTGCCGGTCTCACTCCCACAACCTATGGCTGTGCCTGAGTGTGTGACACACATAAAGATTATACAGATGTGTCTCAAAAAATGTGAATATTGTGGAAAAGTCCATTGCCCTGCCCAGACTCAGAGATTTAAGGCTCAGGAAACCATTTCTGTTTCAGTTAAGCTCTTACTTAACTGGTTCTCATTTTGACATTTCTTTATTCTAATATTTTGAGTTTCTGGAAACTTAAAAAGAAAATTCCAATGTCTTTTGAGTTTGTTGCCTTAGGGGTTCTGTAAAATCTCACGCTGCCCTCTGCAGAACCCAGATAAAGACCAACCTTTTTGTAGTTCAGCATATTTCCAAAAAACAGCACTGGCTTTGGACCAGAGACCCCCAACTTCTTGAAGATTCCATAAGGCCAGTATCCATACCTATGACAAAAACACATCACCACTTCTTTCCCAGTCTTTATAATCTTGGATAGCTTTTATAGGGTTGCATTTCTATGATCAATACAATGTTCCGTGGACTTAAGAATAGTTCAACCTACACCAACAACAGTCCCAGGAACAGCAGGAGCAGCGTCCATGTCTGTGTTGATAAAAAGGACAGGTAGCTCAACATCTTCGAAGCCTCAAGAGCAGGTTTTCTGAGACCGTGTGAGTGTCACTGGTTTGTGGAATATCACGCTCAGAGCTGTAGTGCTGTATGGTACCTGCCTACACTTGTAAATCATTACCCTGCCTGTGCCTGAAACGCCCTCCTTTTAAGGGATTGAAAGCACCACCTTTTGAACTTTCAGCCAGGTTGTGAAGCTGTCAAACATGTTTTGATCAGCTTGGTTCATCTTAAACTTGTCGTGAGTTGAAGAAATGAGACTTGATCAATCTCTGGTTGAGCAAAAGCCGTCACTCTAATGACGATCAATGGATTGAGAGCACAATGTGAAAATATATAACAGGCCAGACATTCCTTCTCTAGCTAGGCTACACACTGCCAATGAGTCAGCAGATTTTGATCAATGACACTCAGCATAGACCCAGTGTGGAGCCAAGCATGCACATACCAGGGTTGTGCGCAATTCGAATTGCAATTCTGCTTCCTGTTTGCTACCTCAATTGAAATGCAAGTGAAATTCAAGAATTGAATTGGAATTTGGAGCCAGTTTCAATTCAATTCTGGAATTTTGCACAAGCCTGACACACACCCACACACGCACACACACTCTCTCTCTCACACATACACACACACACTTCATTTCTACCTCTGTACACAGTAGCTGGCACATGGTTATGCAACACCTGTGATGATGTAATACAACTAAGAGATTTGCCACAACATCGTCTCAAAGAATTCTTGAATTCTCTCTTGAATTTCCCCTGGGGATCAATAAAGTATCTATATATCTATCTATCTATCTATCTATCTATCTATATATATATCTATCTATCTATCTATCTATCTATCTATCTATCTATCTATCTATCTATCTATATATCTATCTATATATCTATCTATCTATCTATCTATATATCTATATATCTATCTATCTATCTATATATCTATCTATCTATCTATATATCTATCTATATATCTATCTATCTATCTATCTATCTATCTATCTATATATCTATCTATATATCTATCTATCTATCTATATATCTATCTATCTATCTATCTATCTATCTATCAAAGGAGAGAGATTAAAGAAAATATTTTGGTCATTTAAACTAGTCAACATATTCATCTCTCATGACAATAATATACCTGTGGAAATAAGCAAACTAATAAAATAAGAGACTGTGTGAGTGTCACTGGTTTGTGGAATATCACGCTCAGAGCTGTAGTGCTGTATGGTACCTGCCTACACTTGTAAGTCATTACCCTGCCTGTGCCTGAAACGACCTCCTTTTAAGGGATTGAAAGCACCACCTTTTGAACTTTCAGCCAGGTTGTGAAGCTGTCAAACCTGTTTTGATCAGCTTTGTTCATTTTAAACTTGTCGTGAGTTGAAGAAATGAGACTTGATCAATCTCTGGTTGAGCAAAAGCCGTCACTCTAATGACGATCAATGGATTGAGAGCTCAATGTGAAATTATATAACAGCCCCGACATTCCTTCTCTAGCTAGGCTACACACTGCCAATGAGTCAGCAGATTTTGATCAATGACACTCAGCATAGACCCAGTGTGGAGCCAAGCATGCACATACCAGAACAGACACACACCCCCACACACACACACACACTCTCTCTCTCACACACACACACACACACACACATACACACACACATCAGGGTTGTGCGCAATTTGAATTGCAATTCTGCTTCCTGTTTGCTACCTCAATTGAAATGCAAGTGAAATTCAAGAATTGAATTGGAATTTGGAGCCAGTTTCCATTCAATTCTGGAATTTTGCACAAGCCTGACACACACCCACACACACACACACACTCTCTCTCTCACACACATACACACACACACACACACACTTCATTTCTTCCTCTGTACACAGTAGCTGGCACATGGTTATGCAACACCTGTGATGATGTAATACAACTCAGAGATTTGCCACAACATCGTCTCAAAGAATTCTTGAATTCTCTCTTGAATTTCCCCTGGGGATCAATAAAGTATCTATATATCTATCTATCTATCTATCTATCTATCTATCTATCTATATATATATCTATCTATCTATCTATCTATCTATCTATCTATCTATCTATATATCTATCTATCTATCTATCTATATATATATCTATCTATATATATATATCTATATATCTATCTATCTATCTATCTATCAAAGGAGAGAGATTACAGAAAATATTTTGGTCATTTAAACTAGTCAACATCTCTCATGACAATAATATACCTAACATATATAACACAACATTTGAAAAAAGTCAATATATTTCACAAAACACGTTAAATATGTCAATAAACATGCCATACACTGTACAAACCCTATATAAATATTAAACAAAACATATTTCTCCAACTGTCAGTGGTGTGCACAGGGGTCAGGGTGTAACTTTTAGGGAAGTTTCCTAATGGCTGCCCCCGCAGTGGAAAATATGTGGTAGGTGCCCTTACAATGGGATAAACTTGAAGTTCCCTACAGGTACCTTTCTGATGGAAGAAAAAAGTGAAGTGCCCTCTTAGCACTTGGCACTACGAAGTGCCCTCTTAGAAAGCACAGTGCCACTACGAAGTGCCCTCTTAGACAGCACAGTGGCACTACAAAGTGCCCTCTTAGAAAGCACAGTGGCACTACAAAGTGCCCTTGCAATGGAAAGGAACAAATCCCAGTATCAGTTAGGCTAATATCTAGCTTATCTTATCTTCTTTTTTCATATTTTCATTGGGCACTCCAGGCCAGGACATTCGGCGTTACAGTAATAACACGAGCAGTCATGTCACTGCAGACCCTCACCCCTATCTCACAACGGAAAAGAAAATTAGACCAAATTCCAAAATATGGTCTAATTAATCATGTAGGAGGACTAAGATGTGGTCTCACCAAGCGCGCCGGAAGCACCGGTGCATGGGGTGTGAACGCACCCCCACTTTTCGGGGGTAAAAAAAAAAAGGGCAGTTGTTGACCACAACACCGACACGGCATCGCTCAGTGGTTCCCAAATGGGGGTACGTGAAGGCACTTCAGGGGGTACGTGAGATTTTAACCCCTCGAAGCCGATTGATGCAAAGTGCGTCAAAAAACACACCCTTTCTTCTCTGTTACATTGCACCGCAACTGTTCCTAGCAGCGAGAAGCCTTAATTGCGTGACAGAGCAGAAGTGGGGCTTTCCAACGAGATCACGCACTTGTCTGTACATTAAAGTATGAAGATTAAAAAAAAATCATGAAATTAAATCAAATTGCATCATATTTACAGTCTCTGCGTTCACCTGCGCACCCATTACTCTCGTTTGAATTACTTGCAAACCCGTGAACGCATAGATATGGCAAGCATATCAGATGAAAGAGGAGACACAGGGCTACCCTTTGGTACCAAGTATGTCGATCCTTCTGGCTTATGAAAACAGACGAACTGACTGCAAAATAATAACTTCATATAGCTCGACTTACCTCACCTTTTTCTCTGTTTTTGTGGCAAAGCATGTTTATAATCCAACGCTATTGTGTGTTTCTCTATGGCAAAGAATGTTCATAATCCGGTTTTGAGATCCTAGCAAATTCCTGCATGGCATTCAATTCAAGGCTCACATTGCATCCCAATTTGTTCGACAAAGAAACACCTTTTTTGCCTTTACTTTGTTCATGGCAATGCAGTAAAACGTTGTAGAGAATCATGCAAACACAGGCTTACACGTAAACTCGGGTCAAGTCAGGTCAGATCAGTTCGTGTTACAGATATGGAGCGCAGAAAGGTCATTTTTAATTACTAATTAATGTATAACATGATTACAGTCAAACACAAAGGGAACATGCACAGTTGGGTAACTAATTCTAGTGTCGTTTTCTTACGGGGATAAACAGTGACTACCGGTGGACCTTTTACGCTATAACCTTCAAAATGTAGAAAGTAGGTTACGTGCAGATCTTTTCATCACAGTCATTGACAAGGCGTGGCTGCGTGCACAGGACAGAAAATGGAGATTGTGATCATTATTATTGTAGGCTATAGACTACCTCCTTTATTCCTTGAATGGACATTCAGGTTATGCTGGTGTGTCTGTGTCTGTCAATATCAGGCGCAGTTTATTTTAGCAGATTATTCATTTAGAATTTGTAGCCTAGACTAAATCACTCTGTGCGTAAAAAGACGCTACTTGCAGTCCAATCAGCTTGACAGTACACAGCACCTAACATAATGACAATTTTTGTTAGACTTTTTTTTAAATTATTATTAGACTATCTTATATCGTAATATCCCACGTGAAAACGTGCATGAATAGTTGGCCTCTGGAATTTTCAAAATTGTCTCGGGGAACCCAGCCCGAAACCAGCTTTTTTTTGTTTTGTTTTGTTTTTTTGTTTTGCACCCCCACTTTCAAACTCGTTCTGGCGCCGCTGTCTACACAGGTTATGTATATCTTAATTGGGCCCGTCAATCAAATAACACAGTTAATGCTGTGATAATCATGTGTGATAATCATGCTTATCATGCTTTGTAATTGACATCTTTTTTTACAGCAAGATGCCTTAAAAATGTTTATGGTTATGTCAAAATCAATTTTAATCAAATGTATTTCCATAAAACCCACCAGAAGTCATAATTTAAAGAGTCATTATTTTTTAAATGTTCTCGGGGGAGTTCGCCCCTATCCTTCAGGAAGTCTGTGCACGCCACTACCAACTGTAATGGGTTCATCTCATCACAGCTTTATTAATTGGCTGACTCATTCTTAAATGCAGTCTGTATAAGTCCAATTTGATCTTTAAACCATTCAGTCATAAACGTCACCTTTAAACCATTCAGTCATAAACATCACCTTTAAACCATTCAGTCATAGACCTCACCTTTAAACCATTTAGTCATAGATCTCACTTTTAAACTATTCAGTCATAGACCTGTAAACCATTCAGCCTTTAACCCAACACACAATAGACTCTTCCCAAAGACAGTAACAACAGACAAGCAGAAATAAGTAAACATACATAAAATCTGCTGGGGGAAATCAGTGTATTTCACACACACAAAAAAAGCACAAGCACTAAACATCTCTTTCTTAGACAAGAAATCACAACAAGTGTTTTGTTGATGCCAAAATGAGGTTTGCCTGGTGTAGGTGGTGTAGTGGCAAGCCTAGGTATAACCCAGAAGAAGTTGTAAACCTGATAATAGAATAGCACAGGGGGCTTCAATCTCCAAACTAAGCAAAGCCAAAGGACTCTTCTATTAGGAGGTTTACCACTTCCTCTTGGTTAACTTACCCAGATCTGCCACTTAACCACCTACTTGTAATACACTGCAGGTAAGCTTGAGTTCTCAGCTTAGAACCATCAATATCATAATGCGCTTTAGCATGCAATAAACCCATATATGTTGGTAAGCAAAAGTTTTAGGCGCTGATGAAAAATGTAATTGATGTGCAGGTGCTTTCAAAAATAATGTCATGAGTAAGTGTTGCTCATCAAAGTTACTACAAAAAGTGCAGTAAACAACAAAAACAAATTGCATCAATGTTTTATGTATGTGTGGATAATATGGTGCATGATTGGCACCCCTGGTCCAGTGCATGTGGGCGCTCAGCCTCGGGGAGTCAGCTGTGCTCCAGCTGACCGAGGAAACAGCTGCAGTTTGATGGGTCTCTTGGGAGCCAAAAGGCCCATGTTGTCCAACTCTACTGGAATCTAGAGGGGAAGATTGGGAGGAATCATTTATTTGTTATTTTGATGATGCCCTCATTCACACGCCATCTAGAGACTCCATGCCCGCTGCTACAGGCTATGAACAGTGGTCTAGTTCAAAACTCCTCCGATTAATTTAATTTTGGTCTCAAACGAAAGTTTAAACTAGTTATCGTCCATGAATAGAAGATGAAATGATGATGTAGGTATGGAGGTTGTAAGTAACTTCAGGTGGAATTACTATTGGCAACACAAGATGTTCTGGGGACAAGGGAATGACCAGATGTCTGTACATGGTTAAGATAGGTGTTTATCACTTTTGTGTGTGTACAGAGGCAGGTGTTCCTCTCTCACCTCGGTCTCGGCACAGGTGCTGATGGTGAATCTCTGCAGCAGCTCCACGATGGCCAACTTCATGCTGATGAGAGCGAAGCGCATCCCGATGCAGTTCCTGGGGCCGAGTCCGAACGGCATGTAGGTGTACTGGTCAATGCTCTCCTTGTTCTCCTTACTGAACCTGCATGAGGGAGAGACATGAGACAGTGGCAAAATACATGTGAAGAAAAAACAAATATTGGGAAAACATTTTCCAAAATGCAGGTTTTCCCCAGATACTGTTAAAAGTTTAAGTGAACTGAAAATATTAATTAAGAATTCTATTACCCTCTATAATCTCTTTTTAGACAAGTCAATTCAATAATTGATATCTCTCTCTCTCTCTCACCTCTCTGGGTTGAAGGTCTCGGGGTCGGTCCAGATTTCCGGGTCTCTGTGAAGAGCGTAGGTGGGCACCATGACAATGGCACCCTTAGGGATGATGACACCGCCAACGTCCACGGTCTTCTTGCAGACTCTATCAATTCGAGGAACAGGTGGGTACAGACGCAACGACTCATTTATCACACAGTCCAGATACTCCATCTGCATCAGGGCTTCATACTGGACTTCAGCCTGGACAGAGAAGGGAGAAGTTCTCACAATCCGACCAAAACGTTTGTCATATTCCACACACACACATACATACACACACACACACACAAATACTATGTAACCAGGGCTAAACCCCAGAACACAAGGTGTCAGCAGTTTAAAGGAGGATAGAGACCTGCAGACTATTGTGGAAGCTCCCAGGCAACTTTATTATAGCAACGTTTCGACCCGTGAGGGTCTTCTTCAGACTTCAGGCTCTTCAAACAAGTGTGCACAACCAACAGTAAAAGAAAGCACAGGTAGGCTTATCTGATCATCAGCTGGTTCAACAATTGGAGGATTGAACCACCTTGCTTACCCAATTCCCATCTGACACACATCTAAACTACATACAAACCAATTGACACACATTTAGATAGAAAACTAGGTCCTACCCACAACCATAGTCCCAACAGAAAACAACATATCAAAAACACAATCACCCCCCACAGACATATAAACAAACAAACAAAAGCAGACAGAAAACAAGACAAAAAAACTAAATTATTTCAATAGAGGAAAAAGGGATGACGATCAGGTCAGACAGAACTATAAAAAAGGCTTAAAGGTCAAAGTCTAAGTTAAGAACCCTAGGTGATAATGTGTTAAGAATAAAAATGTAATATGCTTCTCTTTTTAAAAGAATGTTATTGATATCACCTCCCCTCCTGGGAGCTTTGACATATTCAGTGCCAAAGTACCTCAAGGTAGATGGGTTATGACTGAATGTGTTGAAATGTAAAGCTTTTGATCATTAGTGCGAATACTGCTCCTATGCTCTGAAATTCTTGTTTTTAAACACCATGTGGTTTTTCCTATATATGCTAAGCCACAAGGACACTTGAGCATATAAATAACATTTCTGGTGGTTCAAGAAATAGTGCCTTTTCTGTCAATTTCTTTTGCCAGAATGTGGATGGGTGAAAAAATTACAAAAATGTCTACTGTTTTTTTGTTATTGGTTAAGTGGTTCTTGGTCTGAAAAAGAAAGAAACACTGTTATACACTGACCATTTTCTCACCCATTAATTTCTAATAGCCAAATAAACAATTGTTATGAAAATGATCAGATTTTGTTTTGTGTGTTTGTGTGCAAATTGAAGAAGCCCTATGCAGGTCTGGTTATTCCTTCGCTGTTTTTTGGGGGGTGTGATCCCCACCCCGCATACACAGGCAATTGTAATTAGTTGTGATCCTGACCTGACCACAACTACATCAACTGAAATGCAAAGTAACCCCTATTAAGCCTAGTAACCTGTTTTCAATCAATTACAAATGATTCCACCATTG